>NC_065525.1:46445227-46445717 GCF_006386435.1 Epinephelus moara | reverse complement strand
ATTATTATTATTATTATTATTATTATCATTATTATTATTATTATCATTGTTATTATCATTATTATTATTATTATTATCATTGTTATTATCATTATTATTATTATCATCATTCGCCGCCAAATTATCAGGTGAACAATTTTCATCTCTCTGAAACCTCAGGAAACAGTCAGGACTCGATAAAATCACTGTTTAATCTGATTCTTTTGGACCACGTTCAAAAAAACCCCACATCGCATGAGCTCGTACCATATGCTGGCTGCTGGCCTGCAGCCAGGCGGAGCAGCGGCGGGCTACCAGGCGTATCTGCCGTCAGAGCCACAGGCCGCGGCTCATCATCAGGAAACAGATCCATATCAATTACAGACCAGAGACTGGAACCAACCACAACAAGTCCAGGGGGAGTCGGCCTGTTGGCAGCGCCGAGGAGCACAGTGCTGACCACCAAACACACACACACACACACACACACACACACACACACACACACAGA
>NC_065525.1:46420634-46445219 GCF_006386435.1 Epinephelus moara | reverse complement strand
CAGTGCTGACCACCAAACACACACACACACACACACACACACACACACACACACACACACACACACAGAGCTGCCCTAACGAACAGGTCAGAGTGTCCCACATGTTATAATCTACACACACACACACACACACATACACACACAAAGCCCATTGCTGCACACAATCACAGCTCAGGCAGCCAATCCCATCGAGGACAGCAAACATAGTGCCAGAGCCAAGACTTTGTTAATTAGCCAATAAGCTTAACGGTGGAGGCTGAGCCCACTCACCTGTTAATCTGTCATCACAACCACTGACAACCACCTGAGTATATGAATCCATCAGCCCTCGCACACACACACACACACACACACACACACAGCAGCAGGTCTGGATCACAGCGCTGAAGCTTCATCTGCAGCTGAGCTAAAAAGAACCTCCACATGATTTCACCTTCATTCACTCTGTGCGTTTCCATGACGACAGAGAAAACAGATTTATATAAATCCCTGTAAACATGTCAGTGTGAGTGAAATGGTCCTGCAGTGAATGTGTCACAGTGGGACTAACACACCCAGATCATGTGACTCCTGCATGTATACAGTCAATCAGACCCAAACTGGCCGAGGCGCTCTGGGCATGCTCCACAGTTTCTGCCCCGGGCTTTGACCCGGAAGTCCAATAGCATTAAATGTGTAAGAGAAGAAGAAGCCGGTAACAACATGGAGAAATCTACATCCAGAGCCGTGACTTTTTGGACGGCTGAAACAGATCTCTGGGACAGAGGCTACTCTGCAGAAAGATCCACTGTTTTATATTCCAGGTGAGGCATCGGTGAACATTTCCAGCGCAGGTGTTGATGCCAGTCAAGGATGCACATGATCGTAGCTCCGCCCCTCCAGAGGAGGATAGACTCTCCACAGTTTGATGTTGCAGCAGTGAGGAAGAAGAAAGTGAAGCCTGGCAGAACGTCTCTATTATCACAGGGTCAGAGAAAGACGTGGCCTCGCTCTGACCTCCTCCTCCATTACATGGGCCAATGGGTGCCCAGCTCTGGCCCGGCCTCAACTCAACACACAGCACAGACGCCTCCATGCTGGACTACACACACTCAACACACAGGCACAGACGCCTCCATGCTGGACTACACACACTCAAACACACAGCACAGACGTCTCCATGCTGGACTACACACACTCAACACACAGCACAGACGTCTCCATGCTGGACTACACACACTCAAACACACAGCACAGACGCCTCCATGCTGGACTACACACACTCAACACACAGCACAGACGCCTCCATGCTGGACTACACACACTCAACACACAGCACAGACGCCTCCATGCTGGACTACACACACTCAAACACACAGCACAGACGCCTCCATGCTGGACTACACACACTCAAACACACAGCACAGACGTCTCCATGCTGGACTACACACACTCAACACACAGCACAGGGACCAGGATCCTAAAACAGAGGCTGCCAGAGGTCACAGTGAGGCAGTGTTGGTGTGGACAACTCTCTGACTCTCTGTGTGCTGATCACACCAAGCACAGTTTATGTCTGAGCTGTAGTTAAGACTTCATGGTTCAGGACTTTAAAGCTCCTAAAATGAGCCTGTTCACACCTGGTGTTAATGTGGGCTCCAGTTCAAACACAACGTCTGGACGTCTGGTCTGATCAGATCTGATTTATAATGAGCAGGTAATAAAGGCAAACAGCTGTCACCAGATCTGAACTGAATATATCTAAATTCACATGTGTGACATGGACCTGGAAAAACAAAGGTCTGAGTTGATGTGAGACGCTCGCTGTCACCACGAGGAGGCTGACTGAGGGGATAAGAACAGATTTTGGGCCCTTTGCTGCCGACACTGGGACACACAGACAAAAATGGAAAATGTTTTTTATTTAATTATAAGTTCAAGTTTCCACAGAAATGAATCAATTCAAGAAGAGTCGTGATGAGTGCTGAGAGGAGAGATGGTTTGTTGGATCACAGAGATGCTGCGTCACGTCCTGATGCCACTAATGTCAGACTGAAGATGAGCCGTCGACTGTTTCCATATGAAGGGAGGAGACGCACGGTGCTGTCCACAGATCTGAGGCTGCATCGTGTTTGTGACTGAATCAGCTGCTTCTGTAACAGCTCTGTGTTTTAGGATGTACGAGGGATTTTAACAGAGCGAACAGACGATTGAATCCTCCATCATGATTATGATGATGTTGTGTATGAACCTCTGAGGCTGTTTGTTGTTTTGTCTCCTGCCTTCACCACACAGACAAAGAGACAGAGAGGGGACGACATGCAGCAGAGCACCACGGGCTGGAATCAAACCCACGGCTGTCACAGCGAGGACACCGTCTCTGCACATGGGACGCCGCTCACTCGCTCACTCACTATATTTTTAACCACAAAAATGAATGAATGAATTAATGCCCTGCTGCTGTCTGTCCATCAGTTTTACTCATTGAATGTAGTCTGATTACTATCTCACAGATTTTACTTCGGTTCCTGGGTCCAGATGTAGAACGTGGTGATTTCCAGGATTAATTCATCTTTGCAATAATAAAGAAATAAATAAGGAAAGAGTCTGTCCACGTTAAGTTACAGTGGAGAGAGAAGCTGACGTGAAGACGAGCGGTTAGACGTATGAAGGACATGGTCAGTGTTGGAGAGCGTGAGGGTCCTAAAGTGTCTTGTGACAGTGTGGGCGTGGTCACAGAGATCAGATGGATGATGAGCTCACAGCCTCAGTGTCTCAGAGAAACATTAAAGCACGACATGTATTTATGACACATATCTATTAAAAACAGGAAGTACAAATGCACTGAGCAGGAAATGGCTGAGTGAAGAGTCTCTGAGGGGACAGAGACACTGGAGGACATTTATTTTATGGAACTGACGTGAATCTAACATAATAAAGAAAAAAAATCCTATTTGAATTCAAGTAATCATTTTATTTTATATATTTATTTTGTCTGTCTGTCTGTCCTCCCTCTGTCTGTCTGTCTGTCCTGTTCTTGTTAAAAATGAAGTATAAAAAAATTAAACTCAGAAAATGAAATTTAAATCACATCTTTTTTTCTGTGTGACAGGAGCCCAAACAGCTGTGTGATGATTGTGTCCCTCAAGCTCTCTGACGGCTGACAGTCAGATCGTCTGTGACTTCCTGTCAGCTCCGTGAACGTTCAGAGATCATGTTTAAACATGAGACAGCGAACGTCTCGTCAGATGAGTGCGTGACACACTGTCAGATGTGTGTTTGTTGTCTCCTCCTCAGACGTCTGACCTCGTGTCTCAGCTCTGTAGTTGACTTGATGAATTGGTCACACAGGTGTCGGCGGTCGGAGCCACGGCCTCATTTGCAGATGAAACACGTGGATGGTACAGTAATTCACAGGGCCGGGGCATAAAGCGGGGATGAGACTGATGTTAAGTGTTGCGCTCGGGGCACATTAGATGGCTGACTAAGTTGGCAGGAGGGCGCCGCGTCCATGCCAGCGCCCCGTTAACACAACAATACAGATAACGATAATTCAGTCATCAGGACGGAGGCAGCCTGATCGCACACTTCACTGGCTTTAATGTCCATCGGGCAGCGTCCCAGAATGCTCTCTGTTTGTAGCCAAAGGAGACAAGGTGAGATGAAGGATGCTAACGAGGCACCTATCAGTGTTGCAGGCGGCTCATTGTTGGGCTCAGTTTATTACAGGCCTCTGTGTCTCGTATTTTTAGCTCCTAAATGACAGAGGCTGGAGGAGCCTTTCCTTCCACAGCACGTCTGGTGCCCACATTTTCTCTTCTGATGTTCCCTCACGCTGTCCTTGAACATTTTATTCAGCCTCCCAGTTTAATAAGTACTAAGTGCTTTAACGTTGTGGAGAAAGTATTTGTATGCAGAAGCCTTTGTATCCAAACCGTCACACAATGAAGCCGCAGCTCGACATAAACGCTAAACTGTGAGGAAAGAGTTGGACCTTCACCCTCTGGACTCACACGTTGTCAAGTCCATGCAGAGGGGACGTCTCTAACGCACGCCACGCTGACACAATCTTAAAGACTTGTTGATGAAGCTTTTAAAAGCTGAGGCGGCAGTTGGCTGAAGAGAAAAAGCAAAGTGAGGCCATGTCTATTCATTAGAACTGTCACAGGCACTTAGGTCTCCTGTGAGCGGCCGACAGCTAACAGCGTGCCGACAGGGGGTGAGCGCTGCACGAGGGCTAACAACCACATCATCCACACTTTAGCTCAGGGCTACAGAGCACGCAGGGGTCAGCGGCGTTGGGCTAAGTGAGCGCTCAGTGGCTAATAGGCTGTGTTCCATTTGATCATACAGCGGCTGTAACCTGGGAGAACTCAGCTGACTGAACTGCTTTCAGCAGGAGGTGGAGGACGAGGCGGCCGACGGCATTGTTCGGCCTTTAATGTGCTCGCCATTTGAGTGCCGATGATCAAATCTGGTGGTTTCTGAACAAAACGGCGTTTTAAGTGTCGGTCTAAGTGAACACACGCCGCTGAAGAGTTAGAGAAAAAATAAACCTGCCGAGCTTTCTGCCGTCATCTGTCATCGGCGCCACACCAGGAATCTGTGTGAGCCTATTTACCAGGCTGGCCTTGAACTCCCGTCTGCATTATATTCCTTTAACAAAATACAAAAATGTGCCAGCTTATGAATTTGGAAAGCTTCGCCTCTCCCAGCGACACACAACAAAGAGCGAGGCTGCCTGCTGAAGAGCAACTCCCCAAATGTTTTTCAGAGGCTCCTGGAGTTGAAATATAGAAACAGTAATCACATGGTCGTACGGCGCAGGAGGGGACACCGTCATGACACCAGGAAGCTTTATCTCAACACAGGGCGTGGAGCTTCATGGTGTTCAGCGTCTGTTGCTTAAGGAGAACTCACTTAACGAAGCATCTATTGATCAGCTCCCGTTTTAACTCAGCTCATTAGGGGGAGGAAAGCTGTCAGGCTCCGTACGAAGGGTTACAGATGCTTGCACAATACATCTTCAAGGACCGCAGCGTTTCACATGAACGAGTTATTATTCATGCTCTCACTGTGTGAATCTGTGTGAGCCTGGTTATACGCCACATGTTTATCTCCTTCCTTTTGTCTTTGCTAAGTGTTTACAACGTGATCAATGCCACGAGTCCTCGGGGACAGCGACGCCGCTAATTAGCAAAGGAAGAGCCCGACTCAATGAAGCTGTGTGTTTTTTTTAACCCTAAAGAAGAAGAGAAAAACTGCACAGGAAGTGCGAGTCGTCTCTGAGGCATCACTGAAATATTTCAGGACGTATTGCTGCTGAAGGATCTGTGTGTGTGAAACCTTCTGTGGGTGTGTTTGTCTCCAGGAACATCTTCAGCTTCTCTTTTCTCAAGTTTCATTTGACTCTTCATCTGTTGACTCTTCCTCAGAAGGACGTAAAGTTTCTCTCAGCGGTTCCTCTCAGATGTTTTATCTGTATGTTATTGTCAGGGTGGATTTTAGCTGCTCTTTGAGATCATGTCAGTGATCCCTGTTTTATGTTTTATGGTTCACGTACAGCAGAAATTATCACACTGTCTTTTCTTTGTAATAATTTATATTATTTGTTTTAGAGCTGTAGATTTTGGATTTTGTCTGTAACTGATGTTGCTGTCTGTCTCTGGTAAAATACATTTCTCATCTCAAGATGTTTTTTCTGGTTAAATAAAGGTTAATTTTTTTTAAATTAACAAAATGATGGTTGTGGTTAGGTTTTATTTTGAAGCTAAAAAATATACCTTCAGTCATCAATAAGAGAAGCTCCTGTTTTCTGAATCTGAACACATCATACGTCCATGATCTCTGACACAGTGAAGATTTAGTAAATCTGCTCTTTGTTTTCTTTTTAATATCAAAATCATTTCTTTTTCTTCTTCTTCTGGTGACAGTGTTTTAATAAATAAACTGTGGAGGCAAAAAGAGACACGTAACACACAGGCCTCCTCTAAAAGAAGCCACGAGTCACATGATGTTGAGCACCAGAGTGAAATAAGACTTGTACAGTGTGATTTACTTATTCAATTAAAAAAGGTTAAATATTTCTCCGTCCAATAAGAGACCTGCACACCATGACAAATAAAACAATCCTTAAAAAACAAATAATGGACTTAAAAAAATAGAATTAAATAAAGCATTAAAAAATGGATCCTGAGGGAAACGATGTGGTGAAGTGTGTGAGGGGAGAGGGTGAGAAGATAAAACCGTCAGCAGCACAAAAACAAGGAGGAGAGATTTGCTCAGTTGGACATACGTTTGTTTTCTCTTATGGTTTGTGATTTATTATTAGTGTTTGTTATCTGCGTCTATTTTAGGATCATTTCTCAGTAGCTCACTGTTAGTAATTAATCTAATAATAAAATGGATTTTTTTCCAAGGGCTTTGGGCACCAGGACGCAGAGTGTGCCGGGTGCGGCCCAGAGTCCACTGTGACGGATCATCAGAAAACAAACTGCAGGAGTGTTTGTGCACAGAAGAGAGAGAGAGAGAGCGAGCAGGAGCTGAGCGGGGTCGAGCTCCGTTACAGGACACTCAGACATGTGAAGGAAAACACATGAAAAGAAGAAACACACACACTTCAAGTTGTCCCCGAGCATTTCCTCCCACTCACGTCCCCTTTGATTTGACAGGAAGATGTCACAACACACACACACACACACACACACACACATACACACGCTTTTCCTGCCTCCGGCTGTCCCTCTTTATGTATCAATAACAAAGTTGGAACTTTAAATGAGAGACATAAAGCGCCGCTCTCACATCGTCCTGATTACTGCGTGCACACATCAGTAAAGAGGCTGTTAGATGCTCTCACATCTGACTCGCTGTGGGGTGAGACGGGGCAGGCTGAGGCATGCTGGGAGATCAGATCAGAGGAGTGCAGGAGAAAGGAGAAAGGGAAACCTGTGTTTTCACTGATTGATATTGTGATCTAACGAGCAGAGGATCTGTCAGCTGTAATTTTAGATGTTCAAAGATGGTGAGGGGAGGATGTGTTCGGAGACCAAAAACAAACTCCAGGTAAGACTGAGCTTCATGTGTGAGTGAAGAGAGAATGAGCTACGACTGCAGCGCGTCCATCAAACACAGGAAGTCAGCTCTGATCTGAGACTGCTGTTAAAGAGCCAACACGACATGTGGTTAAACCTTCTGCTTAGTTTCATTCACACCTCTAGTTCTCCTTGTTTCTCTGTCCGACTGCTTTACTTCTCTGTTTGATGATGCAAATCAATTCTGCTGAGTCCAGAGTACAAACTTTAAACTTCAGTCACAGCTGGTGGCAGAGACATCATGACATGACATCACAGGAAGAACTGTCCTCGTTGCTCCACCTTCTTTCAATCATTTACAAACTGCAGCTGTCGTTTTTTTGAACAGCGAGATTTTCACATGACAACAAACAATTTGGTGACCTCGACTCAGTAGCATGACGCAGACATGAACATGGAGCTAGGACATGACGCAGACATGAACATGGAGCTGGAACATGACGCAGACATGAACATGGAGCTGGAACATGACGCAGACATGGACATGGAGCTGGGACATGACACAGACATGAACATGGAGCTGGAACATGACGCAGACATGAACAGGGAGCTGGAACATGACGCAGACATGAACATGGAGCTGGGACATGACACAGACATGAACATGGAGCTGGAACATGACGCAGACATGAACAGGGAGCTGGAACATGACGCAGACATGAACAGGGAGCTAGGACATGACGCAGACATGAACATGGAGCTGGAACATGACGCAGACATGAACATGGAGCTGGAACATGACGCAGACATGAACATGGAGCTGAAACATGACGCAGACATGAACATGGAGCTAGAACATGACGCAGACATGAACATGGAGCTGGAACATGACACAGACATGAACATGGAGCTGGGACATGACACAGACATGAACATGGAGCTGGAACATGACGCAGACATGAACAGGGAGCTGGAACATGACACAGACATGAACACAAACACTCACCATCTTGTTCTGTCTTGGTCAGCTCCACCAGTTTCTTCTGTTTCAGTGTGTCCACCACGTCTGCCAGGCTTCCTTTACGGCGCTCCGGCGTCCCGAAGGCGAGGCCGCTCATGGGCTCCCCGCGATCCCTGGAACACTCCTCTGGCTTGGGTGGAGAGGTAGAGTTAGTCCGGTAGGAGTAGACGGAGCAGCCTTTACTGCTCTCATTGTCCTGCAGAGGAAAGACTCAGGTTAGAGGCTGAGGAATATCTCAGATATAAAGTCTGATAAGATCATGTCTGTGTCTCAGATCTACACAGTTTCTATGAACTCATGACAAACTAAATATTAAAGTTATGAACACATGTCCAGTGGAAATAAAACATTTTATATAAAAACATATCATAAACTCCTGTTGTCAAGTCTGCACCAGAGTTAAAGACATCAGAACAATCAGCATAAATCTTTTGTCATGTTTCCTCCTCGTACTGAACACAGAGTTTGAGCAGTCTGGACCTCTGTTGGTATTAAAATCATAAAACAGTTGGTTTAGGAACTCTGGACAGCAGCAGGAGGAACTTTATCTGTTCTGTGCTGTCCCGCTGCTCTTCGCTCTGTCGGGTTAAGTGAGTCTATATTTACCCAGAAGATGATAAGCCCTTCAAGACGACCACATTGTCCCACACAACAGACACTTGAGCACAGGTGTTGTAACACTGCGGCTATTTGTGGAGGCTTTCTCCTCCCCTTACAGAGCGGGGGGATCTCCGAGAACTTTAGGAGGCTTATGTTTCAAAGACAAGGGGCTTTAACTAACAGCGGGATCTTAAGACGCCCTTGAAATGGCTCCAGGAGGCCCCGTTGTGCACTTTGTCTTTAAGCAGAAGATGCCTCTGTAATGAGGATTAGAAGATGGCGTGTCACTGGTGGATTGTTCAGGTGTGTTCATAATGCTGCCGAGGACTTACACAAGCAGGACGGTCTGGTGGTCGGATCATATCGTCAACCCAAAGGTCGCACATTCAGCGTGAGCGGCAGACAATGACTGTCCGTGACCACCCTCAGTGATGTCAGCTGTCCTTGAGCAAGGCACTCTCTCTGAACACAAAGGCACTATGCTGAGATGTGGAAATGAAATATTTGACGAGGCGCATTAAAAGCTGGGGTCACTTCATGAACTGTCTGTTCCCTGAAGCTTTTCAGACGAGTGTTACACACACAGAGGGGAGGATGGTGTTTGGTGTGTCTTCACAGAGACAACTTTTGGAATCCAAGACATAAAAATCTGTCTTTAAAAAGTGACCTTCACTCTCTGGCCAGCGTCTCACAGACATGAGCTTTAAACTGTCCCTCAGTGTTGGAGAGACAAAGACACGCAGGATGGTGTTTCACCTTCTCTGTCCTCAGCTCGTCTCTCACTGTCGCCTCTTCACAAGCTTCCTACAGCCTCACACAGCTCAAGACTTTTGAAGACTTTCTAACACCACTCAGAATCAAATTTAATACCAATTTCACAATAACCAAGAACATCAGTTCCTGAGAGACAGGGACGGTTCAACAGGACCGAGGTTTGTTCTGTGTTCTCAGTCCTCTGAGCCTGTGACGCATCGCCCTGAACTACAGAATGAACTTGTGCATCTTCGCTCCATTTCTGTGTGTACAGTAAAGGAACGACCCGCCCTACTCTCCCTCTGATTGGCTCGTGCTGGTTGCCTTCAGCCTGTCACCTGCAGTCTGCTCACAGTCAGGACCAAAAAATAAATCAATCAAATATCAGATATAAAAAAAACATGTCGCCTGTTTCAGAAAGAGATGTTAGAGAAGCATTGGTGCTCGTTTGTCACCAGCTGGTCACTGTGTCAAATGGATGAGTTCTCATTACGGGGGTGTTGATTGGTCCTGTGTGGTGCAGTGCATTCTGGTAGTTGTAGTTTTGCCACAGTAATTTCTCATGTAGCACCAGTTTGAAAATCATGTGTGCCTCTCTGCTGCAGACACAACAGCGTCTTTACAGCTGTGAAATACTTTAATACATTTTAATACCAGATAAGGTCTTTTCTTTACATTAATAAATTCAATGTTTTTAAGGCTTTTCAAGGACCAGCAGGAACCCTGCCCTCAACCAGGGTGCCTTCAACCTCTCTGACTCAGAACAGAAAACTCTGTCAGTCTGCTGCAGGGCCACACAATGTAGGTTTTAATCCTGTGTGATGAGGTGAATCATCAGTCTGCTGAAGGAGCAGATATTAATGACCAGCTGACAAAATATAACATTAACCAAAGCTGACGATTTGATTGGACGCTGTGTACTCGGACATTTCTTGTCTGATGGTTGCACTACACGTGTGTGACCGTATGTTGCTGAAGGTCACACAGCAGTGGAGACACAAAGAGTGCAGCATGAGATTTGTTCAGGACAACACAACGATGATTGCACAGTTTTACTAATGAAATACAGATGACGTTGACGATGACGTCTAACTGACTTCAGAGTTCATATCACGTGCTGACATTGGTTCAAACTAACAGAGTTATAATCTGAAAATGAGAAGAGATAAATCTGATCATGTTTTCGTGTGAGTGTTAAAATATGAACGTGACTGCAGTTTGTGAAATGTTAAATGTATTCTGCCTCCACACTGATACCTGAGGAAACTTTATTCTCAGAAGTTTCCTCTTTCCTCAGAGGCTGAAGTCAAACACAGCTCGTCCATCAGGGACCAACACAACCTGCAGCAGTGTAACACACACACACACACACACACACACACACACATGAAACCAGGCTGTGGAGATGAGAAGCAGCGAGGCGAGTGCTCTCAGGAGGAGAAGCCTCACCGGGCAGCCTGCAGCAGCGCCTGCAGCACACAGACCACAGACGACCACTGCTGTGTGTGAGAGAGAGCGTCGTGCACCGTCATCATTATGTATGAAGCTCTGCGTGTGTTTCACCCTGTTTTATGAGTCCAGTGTGTACACACACACACACACACACACACACACGTTCACCACTATTCATCTGAGTTATAGCATCACGTCTGAAGCTAAGATATGGTCAGTCCATCAGCTCACCATCGCAGCAGGCGCCGTGTTCTCCCACTCAGCCTCCGTCAGCTTCTCTCTGATTGGCTGTAGCTCGTCAGGGTGGGGCCGCTCATGAGAAGAGGGAGATGGCGTCTCCTTCGGGCCCTCTCGCTCGTCACCGGCCCAGGCCGCGTTGTCCTGACCCATCGCTTCCTCTTCCTCAGACGGTGGGTGGAAGGGAGGCGTTGCTCGCATGGAAGACATCATTCTGTGGAGGAGAGGAGGAGGAGGGGTTAAACATGGAGGTCACAGTCTGAGCTGCTGCACAGACGTACGCCATGTTAGTATAGGCCTCTACAGATCGAGAACCTCAACACAGATCATGTGAGCGGCTGAAGGTCTGAACCTCTGAGGGCCATTAAGAGTCAAAGAGTTTGATCATCAGATGAGTCTGACACCTTCCTGAAACTAACCACGCCCACTCATAACCACGCCCCATTCAGAGCCCCGCCTCCTCCCACCTGTCTGGACTCCTTCATATCTACACACCCTCCTGAACTCCTACCATGGCTTCTAGAACCTGCCTAAAAAAAATGCCTAAAATGTAAATATGTACTTCATTGTTCATTATTATTATCACTGTTATTATATTGTTATTACAAACAATACAACAAAAAGGGGCGTCGGTAGCGTAGTGGATAGTGCCAGTGCCCCATGTATAGAGGCATCGCCTCGCTGCAGCGGCCACAGGTTCAAATCCAGCACGCGGCCCTTTGCTGCATGTCAGTCCCCACTCTCTCTCTGTCTCCCCATTTTACTCTCTGTCCTGTCAATAAAGGCAAAAAGCCCATAAAAATAATGTTTAAAAAACAAAACAATACAACAAAAAGAAGACAGAATCCCAACGACGCGAGGATGTGTACAGTACGTCAGGTTACAGGCAAAAAGATATAAGTATGATGTACCTGTCTCATCACCAAACTTTTCCATTATTTATCATTTTGTAAAAATGTTCTGAAAGTCAGTTTGTGTGTAAAAAAGTGTTTATGTCATTTCTCTAAAACACAGCAGGACTTTATCTGAAATATTTCAGATCTCAATCATCACGTCTGTGTGACGCTGGATAAATAAAATGTGGCCGACAGTGAAGAAACTGTTTGAATGGTTGTTATTGAGCGTTTCCATGGTTACAGCTGGATTATTATAAACATTATTAATCAGTAATCAGTATGATATCATAAAGCATATCTTGTACTTCACTCTGAGTATGTAGAGGTTTTGAATCGTGATGTAAAGACGCGTCTGCCGATGCCACATGAAGCCGCCGCAGGTCTCAGAACCATGAATGTGAAGACTTCATTCAAAACCACAACTTTATTTAACCACTAAAGATTTCATTACAGCTCAGACATACACACACACACATAGTGCACATGAAGCACATAGTGCCACAGGAATAATCTATTAATCTATAAAGCAGCATCACGGCTGCTCATCACCTTCAACGCCAAGCTGCTGAGTTCCTCTTCTTCTTTCTGATGCCTCAGGCTCTGAGTCATTACTCTAATACATCATTTACTCTAATGACTTCCCTTTGTTACACCACACTCCTGACCACCGCCAGTGACCACACTCAGCTCCTCCTCCTCCTCCTCATCATCATCATCATCATCATCTGAAGACAGCTTAAAATTCGTCCTCTGTCCTCACAGAGCTAACTGATCCTCAAATGTACTGATACACCAAATCACAGACACACACACTCAGGTGATAACTGACAGAGCAGAGAGGGAATCAGACTGTCCCACATGACCACACACACACACACACACACACACACACACACACACACACACACACACACAGCCTGTGTGAAGTAAACCAGATTCAGTGTTAGTGCTCAGTAAATCTAAGCGATCTGTCCGTCTCTGAGACACGCAGCCTCCTGGGTGACCTTAGACATAAATCTGACCCTCAGTCATGTGTCTGAGCGGAGAGAGCTCGGCTGCAGCCAGAGGTGGAGACACATCATTTACAGAGGGAGAAGATACGGAGGAAGATAACAGGCTGACACCAAACATCAGCGTGAGACAGAACGACAGCAAGAAGATGAAGACACAGAGAATATGTTGCAGGATCCAAACGTGTATCTGAGTGCATCTGAGTGTATCTGAGTGCATCTGAGAGTATCTGAGAGTATCTGAGTGCATCTGAGAGTATCTGAGAGAATCTGAGAGTATCTCAGAGTATCTGGGAGTATCTGAGAGTATCTCAGAGTATCTCAGAGTATCTGAGAGTATCTGAGTGTATCTGAGAGTATCTGAGAGTATCTGAGAGTGTATCTGAGTGTATCTGAGAGTATCTGAGAGTATCTGAGTGTATCTGAGTGTATCTGAGAGTATCTTAGAGTATCTGGGAGTATCTGAGAGTATCTGAGAGTATGTGAGAGTATCTGAGTGTATCCAAGTGTATCCAAGTGTATCTGAGTGTATGTGAGAGTGTTTGTGACAGAGTTGACTGTCATGAGGGTCTGACTACTGTATTTTTGGGGCTGACTGTTGTAAAATGATTTTTCGGGGATGACGTTGTGTACATGTCGTCACTTTGGGCCCATTCAGTAATCTATCCATGCCCACAGGTGGTTATCATCTAAAGCTGCAGCTTCTCTCAGCTCTACACAACATTTTAACATCTTTGGATCATCAGTGTCTCTGTCAGACGCAGTGCTCTTAAACTGTTTGTTTAAACCGTCTGTGCTCTACCTGAGTGTGGGGAACAAATGTTAGACTCATTTTCTCCCAAAGTCGAAGTGAATTCCAAGTTTTATTTATTTTCTCAGCTCACCACTGGGGCCACACTCGGGGCCACACTTGGGGCCACGCTCGGGGCCACGCTTGGGGCCACGCTCAGGGCCACACTCGGGGCCACAGTTGGGGCCATGCTTGTGGCCGTGCTCCACCCAGAGCTTTATCTGACTGATTCGAATAGCGACAGCTGTCGGCCAAGGTTTCAGTTTCTCCACAGCTTCCATGTTTTTCACAGCAGTACGAGGACATGAGATTATAAGACCTGAGACAACCAACCAACATCACATCACTAATCCATGATCAGCTCCTGCAATCCACACTGCAGTGCTCAGAGAGCACGGCAGGAGAGTGATGGGAGTGCGCTCAGAGAGCACCCAGATAGCGGTGGGGAGCTGTAGGAGCTGTAGGAGCTGCAGGAGCGGGGCCGCGGAGGCTCAGACTATATTTAGCTGACAATATTGCTGGTGCTGTGTTTATGGGGGAGCTTAAGACTTAGTTTCTTGGAAGTGGTGTCTCATATGGCCAGGAATGCCCAGGCCCAGAACCCTCCGACACTGATATGGTGTCATCATGGTGCAACAGTACGGGGGTTTGTTGGTAAGCACGCCACAGGGGCTTTGTGATTGGTGGAGGCAGGAAAACAGTGTACTTGATGAGCTGCTCATCAGGCAGAGACTCACATTACCAACGTTTAGATGACTGTTGTTTGACTTACACCACAAACAAATGTTGAGCTCCACCAGCTCCCTTCTCTGGAACCAGGTCAGGAGATAACCCTCCAGTTTTTTCTTACATGACTTTTTAAATTCAGGACGAGACGTGTTGGTTGTTTCTAAAACTCATTTTCCAGCTGTTCAGTTCCTGTTCTGTTCCTTCAGAAGTTAGGATCATGTAGCCCATCCTCATTTTAGAGATAACACACGTGTCTTAATGTGAACACTGGATGAACACACATTATGTACAAAGAGAAAGAAAAGAAAACCTGATTTGTTTCTTGCTTCCCTTCAGATGAGAAACAGAACTGAAAACAGTGTAAATGAAACAACTGTTCTATACTACAGGGGATTTATCACTTTCTGTTTGGAAACGGTATAGCCAGCCAAACTGAAAGTTAAAGTGAAACTCAGATGAGTCATTACATGCAGAGTGAACCTTTAAACCTGTGTCAGAATAAAGAACCAAACATCAGCTTTAACCACGACAGGCTGAAGCTACCTCCTCAGTATCAAACCATAAATCACCACAGTAACAAGAACCATCAGGCTGCAGCTGCTTCTGTCATGACATCAGCACACACAGACGATAGCGTGGCGGCCATTTTTACATCTACAGCAGGTTTGTCCTCATCAGGTTAAAGGTTTAAACAGCGTATTACAGTTAAACAATGTTCCCTTTATGTTGGAGAGGATTCATTTCTGAACCATATTTTGGAGATGTGAGTTTTTGCTGTGACCACAGCTCTCCTGTCTGATGATACATCAGCTCCTCCGTCCTGAGACGCCCACAGAAACATACAGTAGAAAGCAACGTTCTCCCATCGAGAGCGACAGCAGAGTGAGTCTTTGGAAACAGTAACGTGGTGATAATGTTCCACTGATGGCTGAAAAACAAATTCAGTTTTTACACTCGTCATTGAGGCTCTGTGAAATACTTTTTATATATCATCAGACATGTAGAGAAACACAGGCTCAGCTCTCCTACCTGACATATGTCAAGGACAGTGATACTGGTGAGATTGGTAGCGCTCAGGTAGGGCTAACACATCTGCTGAAGGTGAGCTCTGTTACTGCCAACACACAGACTGAGGCTGGTGGACAGCTCCATCAGTCCTCTTCTGAAACGTGGACAGTAACTTAGAATCCCTTTGTGAGTGGGAGAAAAAGGAAAAGCGGGGTCGAAATTTGGCAGCGCAGCGTTGTTCAGATCTGGCCTGGAACCTGGCGACTTGGCAGAAACAATCAGGCATTGTGGAGCGTGGACGGAGAGGGACCTGTGACAGATGAAAGCGGAGAGAGGGGGCCCCCGCTTAGAAAAACAGTACACAAAGCGCCTTTCACAACCCAGGTCCCTTCTGCCACTTGTCGAGCCGGAGAAGGGCTCTGACAAAGGCCTGCGACTCCACCAATTGGGTGTAAAATCTCCAGCCGTCCCAGCTGGACAGAGCCGAGGAAGAGGGAAATACCACAGAGAACGAAACAGGAGGAGAAAGAAAAGTGAGGACTTTCCTCTGTTGGACAGACACAACCAGGACGGAGGGCAAAAAGGAAACTAAAGGTTTGAACAGAAGAAACAGTCGACTGTATCAGAAACTGGAGACGACACACAATGAATCAGTGTTTGTGGATCTCAGCTGCTCCTGAATCTCAGCTGCTCCTGAATCTCAGCTGCTCCTGGATCTCAGCTGCTCCTGTATCTCAGCTGCTCCTGAATCTAAGCTGCTCCTGAATCTCAACTGCTCCTGAATCTCAGCTGCTCCTGAATCTCAACTGCTCCTGAATCTCAGCTGCTCCTGAATCTCAACTGCTCCTGAATCTCAGCTGCTCCTGAATCTCAACTGCTCCTGGATCTCAGCTGCTCCTGGATCTCAGCTGCTCCTGAATCTCAGCTGCTCCTGAATCTAAGCTGCTCCTGAATCTCAACTGTTCCTGAATCTCAGCTGCTCCTGAATCTCAACTGCTCCTGGATCTCAACTGCTCCTGAATCTCAACTGTTCCTGAATCTCAGCTACTCCTGGATCTCAACTGCTCCTGAATCTCAGCTGCTCCTGAATCTCAGCTGCTCCTGTATCTCAACTGCTCCTGGATCTCAGCTGCTCCTGTATCTCAGCTGCTCCTGAATCTCAACTGCTCCTGAATCTCAACTGTTCCTGAATCTCAGCTGCTCCTGAATCTCAGCTGCTCCTGAATCTCAGCTGTTTCTCTGAGCACAAACAAACTGACAAAAACAAGATCCAACTTCTAACCTGATCTCATCCTTTACATCAGTGGTTCCTTTTCTGTCATGAAGTAAACTCAGTGACATATTTATTATTATATTCAGAGCACAAACTGAAGGACTTTAAAATGAACCCAAACAGTGAACACAGGAAGTTGAATTCAGATTATTTCCTGTGAGTGTCACATCAGAATTTTCCTGATATTAGCAGGAACTTTTACATGACTCTCTGTATTGTGTATTATCTAAACTTTTTTTACAATCATAAACTCAGTGTTCTTCTTTGTTTTCTTGGCCATCGTTTGATCATCTCTCTGGTTGTTTTAACTGTTTAACGTTTCTAAAACACGACGAGGCTGATTAAAAAACTAAAAACTATTTTTTAAACCTATGATCTGAGTTAATTTTAAAAGACTGAACAGAAAACATATATTTCATGTGCAAAGGAAGTTTATTTTGAAAAGCAGCGATGCATGTAATGTGCGTTTATTGACATGCCATCCCAGGACATCCAAAGCTGACACAGGAAGTGATCTTAGGTGACATATTCTGATGTGACAGTGCACCGAGCCGGCGTTGGTTTTTGACAAGATGGAAGTGAGAAAGTGTTTGAAATATGTGAAACGGGAGACGACCTCCAAACAACGCATCACCTGGTGGTGGGCGTGAAATGAGTTCAAATGATGTGCTGGCAACACAAAAACACGTCAGAGCAAAGTCTCAGACCGAAGAACAAAAATACTTGGTGTGGTTCAGAGAATGACTGTGTCTTCCTTCAGTCCTGACCTCTGCTGCAGTGAAGTAGTTTTGGTGTCCATCAGTTAAGGTGTGTGATCGTCGCTCAGGTGGTGAAGAGAACATGTGTGCTCCGTTACTTTCTCTGGTTGAATAAAGCTGGTATGACAACGTCTCCTGGATCAGTCTGGACTCTCATTAGATCATCTGTGCTGCACACTGTCAGAGGTCACACAGCAGGAATGTGAACACACACGCTGCCCTGTTTTCTTCCACAGATTCCCTCGTCCCGCCTCTTTCACCCAAAATAGAAACATTCAGTTGAAATGCCAGTCAACCCCAAACCGGCCGTTCCGTCAGTGCCTTCATAGAAAGAAAAGCAGTTTTGTTTTGTGACATTCCAGCACATGAACATAGATCTGACGTATCTGCAGCCGGCACAGCCAACATGGAGCTGGAGGTGCTTATCGCCGGTGACAGCAGGTATTCTCTGACCTTTGCATGACTTGAGTGAAACAATGAAGGGAGGTGAGCAGGAGGCGGATGCAGCGCGGCATGCTCGGGATAGACCTGCGTGGACATCCATCAGCTGTCACAACCAAATTTTCTGCTAAACAGAAGTCATTGTGTGACCGTCAGTACGTCACACTGAACTGTGTGTTTAAACTGTTTACAACCACATCGCTCTCAGGCTGAGGAGAAGACTGAGGAAGACTGAGACAACTCCCACTGATCTGAGTGGATGTTTAAAAAAAAACGTTATGATTGGTCAAGATTGTGTTTAGTTTGGGCTCCATGATCAGACACTGCTGTTCAGTTACTTTATGAACAATCTCTGAGTTTAATCTTTAAATAAACTGAATATATCAAAAATATATTAAAGTGTCTGTGATCACAGTTTCAACATGTTCAGTCCACCACTGACAGAGACCTTCAGTGAGCAGACACATAGAAGACCAGGTGACGTCTGAGAGTTACAGACCGACCTGACAGTGGGTCAGAGGCACACACACACACACACACACACACATACACACTGGCACGTTGTTGTCATCACGTGTTGGTCATGTTGCTGTCAGCCTTGTTACATACATCAGTTCAACAAATCTCTGCGGTTTTAAAACTAAACTATTAATCTGACAGAAATGATTCATCATGTAGCAGAAAGCCATCCCTCAAAGGATTCCTCAAATTTATCAATACAACACCAGATTTACCGCTGACCGGCAACGATGATGTTTTAAAAGATGAATTTGAGTTAAAATGTTGAATAACATTTTATTCCACAATACTCTACAAATAAGGAAAATGGAAAATGTATTGAATATTAATACATGCATAAATAAATATAGGAATAAATAAATAAATGCTGATTAAATACATGCTGAAATAATTAAATAAATAAACAAATTAATTAATTTATGCTGAAATAAATACAGATATAAATATATGCAAAAATAATGTTGGCATAAATAATTGTTGATAATTAAACAGGAAGTAAATACATTTAAAAATAAATGAATAATCTGTTTCTTCATTTTTGTACACTTATATTTATTTTATCTTTATTTTTGCATTATTTGTATTATTTCAGGGTTTATTTATTATTATTTTCAATTTATTTCAGCATGTATTCTTTCATTTATTTATTTATTTATTTATTTATCTCTATATTCATTTATTTCTGTATATTCAGTTCAGCATTTATTATATAAATATATATATATATATAAATTATAGCATTTATTCAATCATGTATTTATGTATTTTAGAATGTTTTTATCTATCTATAAATATAAATAAATACTTGAGTCATTTTTCATCCTTCATGTAAATAGTTCCAAATGGTCTGTAAAATTATTTTGTTGTGAAATAAATCTCTTCACATATAAAATTTCCAGAAACATATTTTCTGTCAGTTTCATGGAGGAAAATGTGGCGAGACTTTCAGTTGATCCAACAGAATCTCTCAGAGCTCACAAACATTATAATTTAAGGATTTTGTCTCTCATCAGATTGACACCTGGAGCAAACATTCGTCCTGACGATGGAAAATCTCAGTCAAAGCCAAAGAAAAAAAAAAAAAAAAAAAAGGAATGATGAATACGTCGTTTGTGTGGTGGGCGTAAACAAACACCACGATGGCGGCTCTCTGTGTTCAGGGACCCGAACCAAAACCACAGACCCCAAGAAATCCAGAGGTGCCCTTATTGACCAACACCCTCCCTTGTGCTTGTTATTTTTCCTGGCACCTGAACACACCCCAAGCTAACACAAATACAGTACACATATGCATTTATCTGCCTCATGGCAGCCATACAGAGTCGACCATTCAAGAAACCATTCAAGACCAAAGTCAACACGCGGCCGCTCAAAGGGACCATTTGTCTGCTACCTCCCGCCCACGCTCGTTAGAAGACCTGGTCAGTGTGGACATTTTGTCCCTTGATCTGTAAAGTGGACCTCATTGTCCAGGTAGCTATGATAGCCATGAACAGACAGATTAACAACAGAAGAAACAGACACAAACACAAAAAGACATCACGTGTATGTAAATGAAAAACAAAAGTATTAGAGTAGCGACGGCTCAGACTGGTGAGAACTTTGCCCTTTCTTTATGATGCTTTGTGACGTTTCAGCCTCAGCAGGTCATGTCACAGTTTTGCTAAAATCTTGAGTAAAATTCAAATCATAGTCAAAAAACACTCTGAGACTTCAGGCCTGCCGTTACTCCGTCTCACCTCCCTGACATTTTACTCTCTCTGCTTCAGGCCCAAACACTATGTCTCCGGTTTTATCAGCTGTTAACATCATGAAATATCTGCACACAAGAGGACTTGAAGTCAAATAGAGTTAAGAGTTAGAGTTTCTTGTGAGTTAACAGAGGAGAGTTTTGGTGGACAGATATGTTTCTATATCCTCAGCATGATAATTAAAAGAAATATTTAAAGTGAAATGACTCGACCCAGAGGAAGTGTGAAGGTTGAAAACAGCAGTAAAACAGATCCAGTAAGAATTAAAGAGTAACTATATATAAAATATAAAAATATTTTACAGAGATAAAGAAGCTTTAACTCCATCTACAGTTGTCTTTACCCTGGACATCAGAAAACATAAAATCTTCTGTCTCCTCTTTGTCCGTTTACAGTGACTCTTCCTCTTCTATCCTTCCCTCTATCGTCTGTTTCTCCTCACCTCTTCTCACCTCTCATCTCTATCAGCTTAAAGCACATACAGCTTGAGGTTTGACAAACACCTTACAGAGGTAATACTGTGTTTATCAGCAGGAGCCAACCACCACATGTCCTCTCCTTATTACCACACCGGTTCTTCCTCTGACCTCCAACATAATGCCACTGTGATGCTGAGAGAAGCTCGTTACACAAGTCTTAAGCCTTGTTGTGCTTTAGCGTCTCCGTACAGTTATCACACGCTGTAAACAAGAGGAAATCCTATTATCTGAAGAATATGAAACTATGGATGTCTTTTTATTCCCAGGATGAAATCTTCCCTCTGTGCTGCACATAAAGAGCTCTGTCCTAGCATCTGTCCAGAAACACACTGTAACTGGATCATCCCAAACACATTTACTGCGCTGACGTCGAATAAATGAAGCAGATTAACTCATCAGAATGGGCTCACTTTCCAAAGGGTTAAGTTTCACTTCAGTATCATTGGCAGTAAAGTCTATTTCAGGGTGACACCAAGAGTACAAAGTCATGATAGGAGCCCGCAGCGATACGACAGCTGCCCTCACACATTTTTTAGAGTGATTGCATTAGCCCTGAGGCTAAGAGCAGAAAAAGGTCTGCTTCAATAAGTCATGTCAGGACTCAGGGGTCGCACCGCCGCTCACAACAACCATCACACAGACACATTTACAGTGCTCTTCATTTACTGCATCTGTACATCGCTAGTTATGATTCAGTCACTGAGGAGCTGACAGCACATGATGGGGACAAAATCTACACAAAATACAACAGTGGAGAATAATTGTGTTGATAGTTATCAGTCTCAGTTCATGTTCTTAATAACAACCACTACAGTTTCTCCACGTCAGTAGATACAGAGACATGTTGGACTAAAGACTCTGCAGAGGACTAGGAAATGAATACACACCTTTAATTCAAACTAAAGGTATAAACTTAAACTACAGATCTAAATGTTCGATTGTATCCTCATAATGTAAAAACAAACTATTTTCAAACTTTGATGCAAACAAAAGAAGTCCAGTCAAACACGGAGCTGTGCGGCGTCTCATCATCTGCAGGGCCGTCCAAACAGGTGGCTTTTAGAGCGCCCAGGAGGCGCCAAAGCCTGCTAATCCCAGATTAGGTCTGACAAGTCATTTCACTGGATGCCCCCTTTGTAATCCCAGTTGCCTCTCTATCCTCTGACAATGAGCTTTGTTTCCTATCTCAGAAGGAGCTTGGAGGATTTCCTCTGCTTTGTTAGCATGAAATAGCTGCATTATTCAGAGGCATGCTCCTTCCAGCCCGTCACAAGACAACATATTTTTATTCAATTATTGAGCGTCATGAAAGCTTTATGTGTACAGATGTTCTAACCAGTCACAACACAGGATTTAATTCATACTCATTTTGGCAGAGTGTAACTCTGTCACATATGCAGACATGTCAGAGGGACACAGTGGAGATATGCAGGAGTGTAATCACATCTTTTATTACATCAGGCGTTCATGTGACACTCCTCAGCCCAGTCACCAGAATAAATGTTGGCACTGTGTGTTTCTGCAAACCACAGATTCATTACATCTGTACATTATTATGTTGCAGATAACACTAAAACTTTACTTTATCTTTTAACAGCACTGAGGTTAACCTGTCCTCAGGTTTAGGAACAAAAAACACTTGGTTCTGCAGGAAAAAAGATCCTGTCTGGGCTTAAAACACAGTGTCAGTGGCACGATCCCGACAAGAGACGCAGCAATGTCTCAGTAAAAAACTAACACTTTTCACCGTTGTATCTGGGCAGGAAACACAGTGATGCCTTGTTGAAAAACACTTGTCACGGCACTATTCCCGGTGGAAACACAGCAACGAGTACCTAAAAAACAACTGTGTTTGGTGGCTAAAAGCTGCTGGAAACACAATGACTGCAGGTGGTCTGCAGCTCGGCTGGCATCACACCATCCACCATCCCCTCCACCTCCTGATGACACAGTCAGCTCTGACACTACATCACTTTAGAAATGCTGATATTATATTACCTGACACTTATGAAACATACAAATGTAACATATCCATTGTTTACAGAAACCTGCAGTGCCAACATTTTCTTCTGGGGACTGAGCTGCACTCTTCACGTGGTCGAAGGGTGAGATCAACACTAAAAAAAAAATCACAGTCTGAGATATGAAATTCATGATGTCATAGAATTCATACCAATGTCTATATTTTAAATTGTACAGATGCTGTTCTGCTGAATGATCGGAGATGAGCTCAGATATTTTTCACTTCTTTCAGTTTCAGTGTTATCCTGTGTTCACGCAGCTCTATGCAAAGTTCAAAGCGTCTCAGTTGTCTGAACACAGTTCTCAACATGGAGGTGGCTGAGCTAGCAGCTAACAGCTAACAGTGCTAACTCCATAAACGGTGCTACACAACAGCAAACAGTGTTAACAGTGTTAACAGGAAGGAACCTGACGGTGACAGTTATACTTCAGCAACAACACCATCCTGATATCTGTGGTAATCACCGTGTGACTGCTGAGCAACACGGTAGCAATGAGCTAACAGTGGGATACACGCATGCACGGACATGCACAGCTGGACTGTCTGACCACAGAGAAGCTCAGATTACATCACACACAAACACACACACACAGAGTGACATCATTCTCTGCTCAGGATGACATTCTCTGCTCAGGATGACATCACTGCAGGTTATCTCTACACAGACCTCAGAGGTTCACCAGCGCTCTGAATATCACATAAAGAACCTTTGAGACAGACGACACAACAACAGACATCACCAGTTTTAGCCATCAGGAGGCCCCGGTGAGAACAGTGAGGAAATGCTACCTAACTTCTGAAGTGGCTGCAAATTTTATCCAGATTTTACAGAGCACTCCTGCTGAAATTTTACCTGCACCCTGTGATTTTATTGTGGACAATTTTAACAGTGAATTGAAGCCAACACTTGACTCAGTGGATCCACTTTTAACCAAAACAATAAAAACAAAACCTACACCCCCGTGGAGAAATGATAATATAAAAAGACTGAAAAGAAAATGCAGGAGTGCAGAGAGGAGGTGGAGAAAAACCAAACTGACTATTCATTATGAAATATTACGTGAACAACTCAAATCCTACAATAAAACAGTCAAACAGGCAAGAATATCCCACTTTTCAAAACTCATTTCCGATCATAAAAACAAACCCAAATTTCTTTTCTCCACCTTCGATCTTTTAACCAGCACCAATTTTAACAAACCATCCAACATATCAACAGACGCCCTCTGCGAGGACTTTGCAGACCACTTCAGAAGTAAAATCGATGACATCAGTTCCAGTCTTTTATCCCAACAGAATGTAATTTTTAACACACCTGAACAGTTGCTTTTACCTGAGGAAACACTGAAGAGTTTTGCCTTGGTTGATGCAAGGACACTTGGTCGAGTTTTCTCCCAGGTAAACCCAACAACTTGCCTTTTAGATCTGATTCCCACATCACTTTAAAAACATTTTATGGATTCTTTGAGGAACAGATTTAAATATAGTGAATTACTCTCTTCAGACGGGTGTCTTCCCCGCTGCCTTCAAAACAGCAGTGGTGAAGCCCCTTCTGAAGAACAGTAATTTAGATCCCAACACTTTTAATAATTACTGACCTGTATCCAACTTACCGTTTTTAAGTAAGATTTTAGAAAAACTGGTTTTTAACCAAGTAAATGATTTTTTAAAAAGAAACAGTATTTTAGAGAAATATCAATCTGGTTTTAGGATGAACCACAGTACAGAGACAGCCCTTTTACAGATTTTAAATGATACCAGGTTGAATGTTGATTCACAAAAACTCACAGTCTTGGTACTACTGGATCTGAGCGCCGCCTTTGATACAGTAG
>NC_065525.1:46418839-46420053 GCF_006386435.1 Epinephelus moara | reverse complement strand
AGCCTGCCAGAGAGCATCAGGACTGCAGAGACTGTTGATGTTTTTAAAAGGAGGCTCAAGACTGATTCTTCTACTCTTCTTTTATTAAATTCTATTTTATATTTTATTTTATTTATTTTTATTTATTTTTTAATGTCTAACGTTCTTAATGATCTACTTTTAAATCCTTATGCCTTTTATTATTTTTAATTTTTAACTCTTTATTTATTTTTTTTATGCATTTTATCATTATTCTATCTTATGCCTGTTTTTATCCCATTGTCTTTTAGTCTTTTAGTTTTTAGCTCCAGTGTTTCCTCATGGGGGGCCTCCACACTGGTAGGTGTGTCCAGTCTGCCCGCGGGGACGTGATCCTGGAGATCCCTCAGGCCCGGAGGACTGGGAGGCTCTGCACCATGTGTGGAGTCCAACCCGGTCTATCTAGGTTGGGGTGGTCTCTGTGGCGGCGCTCCCTGTGGCCATCGTCTGTGGCGCCTCTTGGTGTAGATGGCTCCCCATAGGTGGTTTTCCTCACCTGGTGCCTTGGTGCCCAGCCATGTGACTATACTGAGAGTTAATGAGTGCTGTATGTGTGTGTTATACGTGGGGGGTGAGAGGGGCGGGTTTTTCATTGTTTTTATTTTGTTAAGCACTTTGTGTTGCATTTTAATGTATGAAAAGTGCTATATAAAGTTTAACTTGATTTGATTTGAAAAGACAGTAAACAGACGAATCTGTCAACTGCTGCAAAGAAAAAATGATTTAAATTATTATAATCTACAGAATCTGAAACATCAAATAAAAGGCTTCATCTCTTCTATGAGCTCGATAAGGTCTGACTGTGATAACGACAACGTTCACATTCATGTGACTTAAGTTCCATTTATGACTCAACTTCGTCTCATTAACACCACACGAGAACGTCTAATAAATCCCAGGATGTAAATCAGGAATCTGAGTTACACAACATCTACATGAGCAGACTCAGTGCAGAGACGGTGGAGGAGAAGTGAGAAGGGAAACGCTGCAGCCTTCTCCTCTCAGGGAGCAGTTGTCTTGTTTGGCAGTCGGAGGCACGTCAGTGTCCCCCGGCATGTGGAGCTGTGACAATCCAGACTAATCCTGCGTCCCCTGGTCTGACTGAAGCCACTCAGTGTCTGTGTGTGTGTGTGTGTGTGTGCCTGTGTTCAGCTGTGTGTGTGTGTGTGTGTATGTGTGTGTGTGTGTGTGTGTGT
>NC_065525.1:46417180-46418383 GCF_006386435.1 Epinephelus moara | reverse complement strand
TGTGTGAATGTTAGAGTGGGATCAGAGGGGTTAATCTGAGCAAGCATGTGTTCGTGTTCATGCGTGTACTGTAGATGTGACTGTGTGGCGTCGGAATAAAAAAAGTGCTCCGCAACGTTATTTAATACATCAGTAATATTGTCTGTTTCAATGCATATGTCCCCCCACCCCCTCCACGTGACTTGAAATTATGGCCCCCCCTTGTTCAGATGCGTTCCGTGGTCCATGCTGTCAAACATACGAACACCATGTCAGAACACACGTAGACAGAGGTGTGAGTGTGTGCTGCAGGTCAGAGCCTCTCTGCAACACACAACTTGTCCATTGTCCTTCATTGTTCACGGCCTCTCTTTAAAGCATGCCGGGCGTTAATCTGACCAATCACAGCAGCCCTTATTCACATGGACTTAAGCCCTCGAATCAGGACGAATATATAAGACTCAGGTGGAAGGACTGACCTCCAGCCTGGACACTCATGTTACACAGCAGCGTTTAAACAGTAGTGACTCTATCGTACAGACAGTTCATAAACGCTTTTACATCCCTTGTTCCGAGGAGCCGACAATGTTGATACGACTCTAATGACAAAAATATATCCTGGCACAGAAGCAACATGCCGCATGTTTCCAGTTAGTCTGGAGTAAACAAGAGAAGAAATGTTTAGTGAGAGCAACAAAAACTGAGCACCGCAAACACGACCCAAACATCAGCCACTAAATAATCCAGAGACGTCTGCATCACAGCACGACCTCCACCCAAAGCCCCACCAGGTGTGCACCACACATACAGGTACTGATTCACTGTGTCAGATTAATCAGTGAGGATTACAGATTACATTTAGGAAAAACACTGACAGACAATTCATGTTAAAAATCTGTGTTTCTCCTTCAACGGTCTGCTCAGGCTCCTCCCCCAGCACCTGCTCAGGTCTGCTCAGGCTCCTCCCCCAGCACCTGCTCAGGTCTGCATAAGCTCCTCCCCCAGCACCTGCTCAGGTCTGCTGAGGCTCCTCCCCCAGCACCTGCTGCTCAGGCTCCTCCCCGAAGAGCAGTGACTTCCAGCGTCAGACAAAAATGTGTGTGTGTGTGTGTGTGTGTGTGTGTGTGTTGGCTAAACGTAACCGTGTGTGTAGCCAAAATGTAACCACGTGTGTGTGTGTTGGCTAAAGATAACCACGTGTGTGTGTCGGCTGAACGTAACCAC
>NC_065525.1:46395844-46416680 GCF_006386435.1 Epinephelus moara | reverse complement strand
GGACATGTGACGAGGTCACAGTGAGGATGTGATGAACACATGAATGTCTCTATCTAGAGTCAGTGTTTGGTTTGTCCGTTCTGGGCTACTGTAGAAACATGGCGGTGCAACATGGTGATCTCTGTAGACGAGGACCTGCCCCCTGTGTAGATATAAACATCTCATACTCACTAATTATATTTTATATTCCCTGTCTGACTGTGTATCTTAATAAGTGAGAGTATAATCAGCCTCTCTTTGGTCGGACTGTTGGACTGTGAGTGTGAGTGCGAGTGTGACGGCGGCTTCTCGCCCAGCTGTTCTGATTTTTATCACACTAAGTATCACATCTTGACAAACGTCTCATGAGACTCACGCAGTCATTTCACAGCTGCCAGAACGAGGCAGTGTTTTTAATAAAGCGTCTCTGTGATGGGGGAACTCTGTGTCGGTGTGTCGGAGTGTCGTGGCGGCGCTCGGCTCGCAGGCTGTAAATCACAATTAGGGAGTTCATTAGATATGGCTGATTTATTAGGACCCAGGGCTGGTCCCTGGGCCTTTCAGCCATATATTAGCTGCCTACAAGATCTCATCCATAGTTATGAGACATGCTGTTTACTGTATGGCTCACAGGGTCACATGCCAACACACATTAATTATTGAGTATGACTCCATAGGTTAAATTAATAGCGTCCAGATGATCAATGATTTGCATTTGTAGATCTCTCCTGTACGCAGCACTTCTGACGGCATATCTGAGCGCATCTTGTTATCAGCGAGCCATCAGAGGTTTGACAGGGAGCCAATCACTGTGGAGCTTTGACAAACACACTGCAGAGCTGCGTGCCCTCTCCAACACACACACACACACACACACACACACACACCAGTTTGGCTTGTGTTCATATCACAGTTAGTGCAATCTGAAGTGTCCCTGGCTCAGCATTGTTTCCCCTGTAAATCAAAGTGCATTTATCAGCTCCTGTCAACAAACACACGACCAGATAAGACGCTGTATGTACGCTGAGCGCCGTGTGTGTGTGTGTGTGTGTGTGTGTGTGTGTGTGTGTACACACCCCTGCTCTGCCAAAGCTGAAGCACTAACTTCAATAACGTACATTAACATCACAAACACAAAGTAAAAATATCCTGAAACCACCATCAGCAGCTTTTGATTTTCCAAAACGGCCCTTCACAAACCGGGCCTGCGTCCAACACGCCAACTCGCCCGCTCATCCCCGCGCACCTCCCGGGCCAGATCACTCAACCTCAAGGGGAACTATAGAAAGAGTTGTGGATCAGTTACAGCTCCAACAGGTGAGCTACGACTTGTTCAGGACTATTTATAGTCAGCATGAAATCCTATTGTTAAGAATAGACAAGAAGAGACGAGAAGGATGGACAGAGACAGAGACAGGGACAAAGACAGAGACAGAGACAGGGACAAAGACAGAGACAGGGACAGAGACAGGGGCAGAGACAGGGACAGGGACAGAGACAGGGACAGAGACAGGGACAGGGACAGAGACAGAGACAGGGACAGAGACAGAGACAGGGACAGGGACAGGGACAGAGACAGGGCAGAGGCAGAGGCAGAGACAGGGACTGAGACAGAGACAGGGACAGGGACAGAGACAGTAACAGAGACAAGGACAGAGACAGAGACAGGGACTGAGACAGAGACAGGGACAGGGACAGTAACAGAGACAAGGACAGAGACAGAGACAGAGACAGAGACAGGGACAGAGACAGAGACAGTAACAGAGACAAGGACAGAGACAGAGACAGAGACAAGGACAGAGACAGGGACAGAGACAGTAACAGAGACAAGGACAGAGACAGAGACAGGGACAGGGACAGGGACAGAGACAGTAACAGAGACAAGGACAGAGACAGAGACAGGGACAGGGACAGAGACAGTGACGTTAGCATGGCGCTACATGTAGCAGTGTATGTAATGTAATGCTTCCCTCCGTGACGTTAGCATGGCGCTACATGTAGCAGTGTATGTAATATAATGGTTCCCTCCGTGACATTAGCCTGGCGCTACATGTAGCAGTGTATGTAATATAATGGTTCCCTCCGTGACATTAGCATGGCGCTACATGTAGCAGTGTATGTAATGTAATGTTTATTCTTACAGGAATCATTTTAAACATTTATTGACCTCATTGTTTGTAACTTTGGCCACATTTAATAAGAACATCTGACACTGTCACGTTATATTTATGTTCACGTGACAGTAAACGAGGAGAATCATGACAGGTCTGCTTTAAATGATTCATCGAGTATCAGAGTAGCTGCTCCTTCATTTTCTGTTAGTAACTTCAGCTCTGACCCGCGTGCAGGTTAACAGTGAGTGTAATTAAAGTTAAAGAAAGTATCCTCACAGACTTTCCTATGTCGGACCGCAGGTCTCTGACTGATTGACAGTGACAGAGAACAAAGGAGAGGATTATGGGATTGAGTGTGACACACAGCCACAGGTCAGAGGCAGGTTTAGTGTCTAACTGTGATTATGGACGGCCAGGTGTCACCGGAGGACGCAGCCAAAGCCGACACCTCTGTGTTCCCAGTGGGTCACGACTGCTGAGCACAGGATGTTTGTGGATCTGTGTAGAAGTCTGAGATGTCGACATCATGGAGGTGAACACAGCTGTGTTTGATGATCAGACAGAAGCAGAGGAGGCGGAGCTCTGCAGGCTGATACATCTAAATAAATAAAGTCAAAGCAGTCTCTCCATGTTTCAGCTCTGAAGCTGCTGTCTAAAGTCTGAACAGTCAGGAGCGACGGCTCAATTGTCCACTTGTTATCTTGTGAGCTCTGAGGAACATTGTGTGATTAGTTTGAGTCGTGCAGCGTCTTTATCGGCGCAGCCTCTAATTGCTGGACGGCTGGGTTGATTTTGAAGCTAACCAGGAGCGATGTCATCCCTCCGCTCGGCCCACAATGGGCCTCATTGGATTAAGTTCGAGCAGGCTTTGTTAAAAGCTGGTGCAAATCTAATCAAGGAAGAGACCTCAATTATGCTCGCGTGTACTTAAACGATCAGATCACTGGGAAAGAAAGGAGGGGGCCGGCCAGCGGAGGAATGCAATCAGCAGCCATTAAGGCCGCTTCATTTTGGCTGATGGCAGCTTTAAACTGAGACGCAGGATTTTTACTGTAATGAGGACACTGTCATTATGAGGAGCTGCTGGTTGGTGTGAAGGAGTCAGGAGGACAGCGTTCACTCAAGAGACGCTGCCTCAGTAACAGGTGTTAGTTTGTGTCCCGACCTCCGCCCTCTCTGACCCGACAGGAAACATTCAAACAGCAGATATCTCAGACTCTCTGGTTTTCTCAGGACGGAGCTCAGCAGGTGAAGATGACCTTCTCTGCAGCGACGGCCTGAGGAAGAGTGGCAGACGTTGTTTGGAGACACATGAATGTGCTGGATCTCCATGATCTAAAGACCAGGTGGGGTCGCCTGTAGCTCTGAGCACAACAGCTGAGATTGACCCTGACCTCTGACCTTTGACCTGTGACCCATGACAGTTAAAACAGGAAGCAATTATCCTGAATGTCAGCGAGTCATTCCTCATCAGGAGCAGACAACAGTTGTCTCTGGACAGGAGAGGGGAAAAGACACGAGCACACACATGTGGAGAGAGTGTGTGTGTGTGTGTGTGTGTGTGTGTGTGTGTGTGTGTGTGTGTGTGTGTGTGTGTGTGTTTAACTCACTGTATCAGGTCAGTGTTTAATGAGACCTAATGAGCTGACTGATCACATTCAGATCAACTGATAGATAGACCGATGGATAGAAACCCCAGATAGTGTCAGAGTGTAAGAACACAAACATGAGAATAAAAGCACAGAGCAGTGAGATGCTCGTCTGGTGTCAGGACGACTGCAGAGAGCTGTTACTACAGTAGATATGATGGTGGTGTTGACAGTGCAGTGTCAGAGCTGTGCAGGAGGAATCAGTACTTTACTATGGATAATATAAATGCAGTTGAAGATAAATATACGCACAGATACAAATGTAAATACAACTTGTATTTTGTAGTAGACTGTCTTTAAAGTAAAACTGCGTTAAATAAGGAATGATGGAGAATATAAAATGCACAGAGGGTTAAATATGAAATACTGAACACAATATCTAATGAAAACAGTGCAGGTTTAATATAAACAGCCATCTGTTTTCATATTTAGGGTGCACACTGTTTGTCCTGTTTATGGTTAATAAATAAATGTATTACAGATGTCACTGTGTATTATATGTTGAGACGACAGCATGTGTTCATCACTTTGACTAAGCCACGCCCCCTCCACCAACAACGCCAAGATAAACAACACAGCCTCATATTTACATGTAACTTATAACATTAGCAAAGTTATCTCAAATTAAACTCTTAAACTTATTTGCTGCTTCACGTTAAGTTACCACACTTTATAAGTTACACATGAAATATCAGGCTGTGTGTTTTACCTGGGAGTTACTGGTGGAGGGGGCGTGGCTTATCCAAACTGGGGCAAGTTACACATGATAATAAACTTTACTGAACGTATTAAAGCAGCTCATCAGAGGCAGGGCTCAGTGTGACTGTGAGACACAAACACATTTACTCTCCCTCCAGTTTCAGAGTTTGAGAGCTGCCAGCTCCTCGTGTACGACACTTCACTCTGCTGCCAGCTCCTCCGTTTGGCCCGAGCACCGTGCACGTCATGTGCTTTTTCTGAAGCATCCACAGCAACACTGAAGTCGCCGCCATTTCTTTTCATCACACAGTTCATACTTCATCAGAAACTTGTCGTGTGAGGAGCTGATTTTCTGTTCCTGTTAGAGGAACGCTCTCCTCACAGGCAGAGGAAGGAAACTGATGGAGACACGCTGACCTCTCTTCTATTAATCTGCTACATGAAATCTGTCCATTCATCAACCACTGACACACTCACATCAAGTCAGGTAGATGTGTCAGAGCGACACACCTGAGGGTGACTGAGACCTGACAGAAAATATCATCACACCTCATGAATCAATCAAACTTTAGTTTTCATGCATCTGGAAGTTTGACTCTTATCCAGGCACCTCGTCTGATCCCCAGGAGCATAACCAGTCCCGTCCCTCCGTGTCCCAACACTCTCCACTCCTCTTATTCTCCGTCACCACACCGCACAGTTCACCCTCAAACTACCTGACGCCATGATTCCCTGAAAGACTTCATGCTGAAATGTTTGCTGGTTGGAAAACAAGATAACCTGGAAAAGCTTCACAGAAAGGAATGATGACTGCTCCTCCCTCAGCTGCTGACTCATCACCCACAGATGCTGCAGTGGAGACGACCAGCAGGCACTAGTTGATCACCAGTTGATCACCAGTTGATCACCGACCACCTCAGAGTAGGTGTGAATGTGAGCAGCGGCCTCCGTGTGAAGTCGGCTGCAGCTGCTGAGGAGAGCGTGCGTCTCCATGAAGTCTCCTCTCCTCTGGATAAATCAAAGGTTAAAATATAGATGGAGAAGCCGCTCTCCTCCTTCCTCACCCTGCCTCCTCATCGAGCCCGTGCATTACCTCATCAGAGGAGGATCTGCCTAAAGCCGCAGCGGTCACACAACAGACAAAAGCGCTCATCTCCAGGAAGCCGCTGCCGCTGCCTGCGGTTTTGGAGAGAGGAGAAGAGAGGGGAAAAAGTGAGTCAGCCCCACGGCTCCTTTCTTCTCTGTGCCGACGGAGGGATAAACGCAGGGATAAAGCACAGGGGGAGATAATATTTAGAGCAGGCCCCATTTCAAGGGCAATAGAAGAGAGAAAGTGGGGTCTGAGCCTGGGTGGTTTGGGAAGTAGCCACGAGGGTCGGTCTATACTGTTACTGGCAGCGGGCCTGGCACCGTGGATTTATGTGTAAGTGGGGAGGAACCGCCGCTGGCCCGGCCCTCCCTCGCAGCTCCATCAGCCTCTTCAAAGCAAACCAGATGGGCCTCAGACGGGATGTTGATGAGGCATGAGTGTGCAAAACACAAACATGCATGCAGGCAGGCACAAATACAAATAAATTGATACAGACGCAGCCTGGAAAACAACTAAATACATAACACACTAACATATGTACTTGTCACAGATGTGCTGGCGTGCGGGAGCCAATGTGCCGACTCCAAGTGTGGCCGTGGCCGATCGCTCCACTTCTCTTTTCCCACATGAAGCTGCGCACCGCAAACTTGCAAGGCTTTCTGTCCGCTCTGAACATTTCATATGTGTGGACAAATCAGATCAGTCCAGTAAATGTCCGAGCTCAGGAGGACACAATAGCTGACTGTTAGCATGAAGCTAAGTACTGAGAAACCACAGTAAATTTTGTTAGACGCTGCCCATTAGCAGCGCTGATCCGTACTGCGCTGTGACACACTGAAGTTCACATACAAAGCTCCAGTCAAAGAAGAGGACGACATTGTTTCTGAAAACGGCAAACAGGTAACCTCAGTGAGTTCATTAGCTCATTAGCTGACCACAAATCAGCCCAACAGCTGCCTGCTGTCTGCTCACTCTTCTAACTCTGTGCAAATGACTGTCATTACAGCAAACATGCGTAACAACACAGCTCCAGAAATAAGTCCCACTGAAGTCTGTCTCTCAATGTCCGTCTCAGTGCCGCATGTCAGACCACGACTTCACAGGTTCAGTATGAAAATAGCTTTATCTATAAACAGCCCAGGAGCCTCAAGAAAACTTTACCACTACATTATATCTGCATGTTTCATACGTCAGTGTTTCTACAGTGTCAGAGATACGAGATGAGATGAGATGTCATTGGGAGGTGGAGAGGATGGTGGATGGCGTGACACCTGCAGACTCTGTTCCAGACCAACCAGTGTTTTAGTGAGTCATCACTGTGTTTCCAGCGGCGTAGACGTGGGTCTAAATCTGACCCGTCAGTGTAGACAGCAGCGATTGTTCCCCTAAAACCTGGTAGTTTTAGCTAAAACATGATCTTTTCCTGACCATAACCAAGATGACTAATAACATGTTCATTTTTAATGCACAAATAAAAATGTGGATCACGTTCTCGAGGCTCTGCTGATGAACACAGTGAAACCAACATGAACCTGTTTCAGGTCCAGTGATGAGCTCGAACACAATCACACCTCAGCTCCTCTCATCATTAAACACACTTCGTACAGTTGAGCTTTGACTTTGTAAACTCTCCACCAATCAGCAGCCACTTCCTCCCAAAGTCTTATGAAACAAAGATAAAATAAATTGTTCCTGTCACGACACGATCAGTTCCCTGTACAGACTCTAACTGTGTTAGGAGGGTCCACTTGTCATCTCACCGCCATATAATTCCATTTGAAAAGCAACTGCATGTTAAAAGACACAATAATGTGATTTCAAGTTTCCAGATGAGCTGATGAAATTAAGGCTGTTTGATGGAATTAAAGGCGAGCCTGAGTGCTCCGGTTTTCCCCAACAATGACACTGTTCCTTTCTTCAGTCGCAGGAAATAAATGTACAAGGCCTGGATTAATTACTGTGATGTTTGTATTATTTTATTGATCTTCAGTCGTAACAATATTGTCTTCAGAGATATCCGTCACCAGACGTCACGCCGGTTGCTCCAGATCAGTGCTTCTCAACGTTTCAGTACCCTTAAATGTAAAATATGTCATTTTCTGCTGGTATGAGCGTCACTGCAGACAGTTTCTCACAGTTACACTGAATAAAGACGTTTCAGGTGTTTGGCACAGCTGCCTCTGACGTTTGCTCAGATCTGATAACTTCAGATTCAGATGTCTGATGATTAAAATCCTTCAAGTTAAAATATATCATTAAAAATGAAAACGTATCATAAAGATGTGGCTTAAAGCAGGATAAAAAGTTATGAGAGCTTTTTACAGACAACAACATGCCTGACACATACATGAAGGGGATATGACATCACTGACAGGCGACAGAAACCAAACGATGGTTTGAAAGCTGTTGGAAATGTTCAGGATGATCTCATCAGGATGGTCTCCTTGTTTTTAAACATTTTAATGTGTAAAAGTGACACAATAAATCTTTAAAATGAATCTATGTGTACATGGTGTCAGAGGTCGCATCAATCAGTGCCGGAGCCTTGACCCCCCTGGGTGGGGGCCAAACCTCCAGATTGGGACACAACAGGATTTACAGGAGCCATAAATCAGCATTTGAAAGTGAAGTCCTGGACCAAGCGGCAGGACACAGATTATCACCTGCAACACAACACTGAAGCCGCTCTGTCCACTCTGTGAGGCCACTTGTTGACCCGGCAGTGACACGGCTCAAGGGCCACTACAGAGGGCCTTAATAAGTATTCTTAAACAGGGGGATTAGCCAGATGGTCCGATGGCTCTTTTCTCCAACCTCTCCCATCTGTACATTTCATGTGTCTCTGCTGAAGCCATCAGCACGGGCCGCCACCACCTCACCGGCTTCATTTGGGCTAGTGTTACCTCCTCCAGCAAGATCTGACTCCAGATACAATCTTTATTGCTCACACAGAGAGAGTCCATTAAAAGCCGTACTGTAGGTCGCGGCGCTGAAAGCTTCCTGGAGTGATGCCTGCGAGATGCTTTAAAAGACCCCTTTCTTCACCCGCACTGAAAGCTGCTATTCAGGGCGCACAGGGCAGAATACTAACCCGAGAGCAGCGCTGCATTCGCTGGGAAACAAATCAAAAGTGTTCTGTATGTGCCGCTGGACTAACACGGACCAACACACACATATATAACACACACACACATAACACACTCTGCTAAGACAACCGCTGCTGCAAAACGTTCAACTTTCAAACTTCAGCAAGTGTCGCTGCGTTCTGCTTCAAGTAAAAAACACAATCACGTTTCTCTATGAACGCTAATAATCTTACTATTATCTGACTATTTGTTGGAGGCATCATAATCATCATCATCATCATCAGAGTCATCAGAGTCATCCATAGTGCCAAACAAAGGCAAAAATTACACACACACACACACACACACACACACAAACACACACTCTGACAGAAGATATTAATATCACACTTACAGAAATAAGAGACTTCAGCTCCGACACCCTCTTCTCACTTCTGGATGATTTTAAAATTCATGAACGTCACCTGGAAAAGAGGAAAACATGAGAACATCATTATTACCATGTTTCATCATCATCATCAGTTAGGATTCATCTGTCCAGGTCGTCTGTTTCTCACATTTCTTCCTCCGACACCACAAAGGGAATTTCATTCTATAGTCACAGCTTTCACTCAATGTGTCCTCATACAACAGCTCGTATCTAACAAATTAGTGCCTCATGAATGACGTCGTCACGTTACAAACGTCATGTAAAGTTACGTAGGTTCAGTTTAGAAAAAGAAACATGGTGAGGACGAACCTCATGAACTGCGCTGTCACATCAAGTACCAAACATAAAGTTACCCACTAAAAGTGAAGTTATGTACGTAACACAAAGTTATTTTTAGGAAAGTAAAGTTAAGTAAAAGTTCGATTTATGAAAAGAAATATGAGGACGAACTTTAAATCAACTCAGTGTTCACTTGGTTTCAGTTGAATTATCACCAATGTTGTCACGTTACATAGTTAATGCAAAGTTTTGTGGGTTATCTTTGGGCAAGTAAAGTTACGTTGATTAAGTTTAGGAAAAGTGGTGATGACATATCTTATAATAACTGAAAGCTTCTTGGTCTCGCTCAGGACACAAACAACGTCTCCTGGAGGACAGTCCTGTGTTTGTTTGACCCAACAACCACCCCGACCTTCCTTCTTACTACGTACTTTCTTCTTTACCCCCATCACTGCTCTGGTCCCATGATCACATGGTCACATGATCACATGGTCACATGGTCACATGATCACATGGTCACATGGTCGCAGCCTCTCTGACTTCGTGGGTAACACACAGATTCTGGTGCATTGCTTTGCATAGGTGTACACAGGGGCAGATTATCAGACAACGGGCCCCTGGACGCAGAGATGCGAAAGACCAACATCTGTTTGTAGCTGTAACACATCTGTTTGTGGCTGTAACACAACTGTTTGTACCTGTAACACATCTGTTTGTAGCTGTAACACATCTGTTTGTGGCTGTAACACATCTGTTTGTAGCTGTAACACATGTTTGTAGCTGTAACACATCTGTTTGTGGCTGTAACACATGTTTGTGGCTGTAACACATGTTTGTGGCTGTAACAAATCTGTTTGTAGCTGTAACACATCTGTTTGTGGCTGTAACACATTTGTAGCTGTAACACATCTCTTTGTGTCTGTAACACATCTGTTTGTAGCTGTAACACATCTGTTTGTAGCTGTAACACATGTTTGTAGCTGTAACACATCTGTTTGTGGCTGTAACACATGTTTGTAGTTGTAACACATCTGTTTGTAGCTGTAACACATCTGTTTGTAGCTGTAACACATGTTTGTAGCTGTAACACATCTGTTTGTGGCTGTAACACATCTGTTTGTGGCTGTAACACATCTCTTTGTAGCTTTAACACATCTGTTTGTGGCTGTAACACATCTGTTTGTAGCTGTAACACATCTGTTTGTAGCTGTAAGACATCTGTTTGTGGCTGTAACAAATCTGTTTGTAGCTGTAAGACATCTCTCTGTAGCTGTAACACATCTGTTTGTGGCTGTAACACATGTTTGTAGCTGTAACACATCTGTTTGTACCTGTAACACATCTGTTTGTACCTGTAAGACATCTGTTTGTGGCTGTAACAAATCTGTTTGTAGCTGTAAGACATCTCTCTGTAGCTGTAACACATCTGTTTGTAGCTGTAACACATGTTTGTAGCTGTAACACATCTGTTTGTGGCTGTAACACGTTTGTAGCTGTAACACATGTTTGTAGCTGTAACACATCTGTTTGTAGCTGTAACACATCTGTTTGCAGCTGTAAGACATCTATTTGTAGCTGTAACACATCTGTTTGTAGCTGTAAGACATCTCTTTGTAGCTGTAACACATCTGTTTGTGGCTGTAACACATCTGTTTGTAGCTGTAAGACATCTGTTTGTAACTGTAACACACCTGTTTGTAGCTGTAAGACATCTGTTTGTAGCTGTAACACACCTGTTTGTAGCTGTAACACATCTGTTTGTAACTGTAACACACCTGTTTGTAGCTGTAAGACATCTGTTTGTAGCTGTAAGACATCTCTTTGTAGCTGTAACACATCTCTTTGTAACTGTAACACATCTCTTTGTAGCTGTGACACATGTTTGTAGCTGTAACACACCTCTTTGTAGCTGTAACACATGTTTGTAGCTGTAACACATCTGTTTGTGGCTGTAACACGTCTGTTTGTAGCTGTACCACGTCTGTTTGTAGCTGTAACACATCTGTTTGTAGCTGTAACACGTCTGTTTGTAGCTGTACCACGTCTGTTTGTAGCTGTAACACATCTCTTTGTAGCTGTAACACATCTCTTTGTAGCTGTAACACATCTCTTTGTGGTTTTGTGTTTCTCATGTTTGTGTCTCATGGTTGTTTTGCCTCTTCTTGCACTTATTTGTGTCTCGTTGCAGAATCTTTGCATCTCTCTGTGGTCAGTTTGAATCTTTTCCTGATTTGTACGTGTTAATTTGAGTTACATTTTGCAAGTGAGGGTCAGACGACCCCCCTCACACTGTACATACATCTAATCCATCTACATATGTATGAACAGTCCATGAGAACGGCCTGACTGTAACGACCTTCTACCAGAGACACAGGAACAGACACAGAGAGATGTTGCTGTTATATTTTCACAAACTTTAATTGTTTTATTTTAACAGACGTCTCAAATCTTGGAAAAGTAAAACCAAACCGATCTTCACAGCTTCCAGCCACAGAAGGTGAGTGATGTGTAATTTTGGGTGAACTGACTCCTTAGAGGATGAGTGTGTCACCCTCCACATCAGGATACATTTTAATGGACACTGAACAAATTCTCGTCCCTCCAACAGATTGTGGTTTTGACAAAGTATCTGGATGGAGCAGTTTTTTTGGCGCCCAGTGAACGCTGCGTGGACCCTCCTGAGGTCCCCGTGTGGTGGACGTTACAGACTGAACAGAGGTCCAGTGTGGAGTCCATGGCAGAGCCAACAGAGGATCAGTTTGTTTCTCACACTGCACAAACGTCGACACACACACACACACCGCCACGCTAACGAAGGACAAACAGTGTGATTCTCACACGCAGCTTTGAAGTCTTAATACAGTCGGTGGTGCCTGATATTTTCTGTCAGAAATTGATCCCATTGAGAGCGCCGCTCGTCAGATGGACAGATAATCATTGGTGGGCTGCTGCTTTAAATACACCGCTGACCTGAGGTCAGCCTGATCACGCACTCACACGCTACAGCCGGGGTCACAGGAAACAGATCACTGCATCAAACAGGTCAAACTGCTGATGGACGACTTTGAAGGTTCAGGACGGACCGCCCCCCACTCAGAGAGGATGATGGGAGCTGGAGTCTTAACTGAGACTGGGAGGCTGCGTCCACACAGACACACCACAGCAGCATCTCTGACATTATGACAGCGCCTTAACGCAACATCTAAGCTGTACAAAGAGCAAAACACAAACACGCCTTTGATTCTACAATTTGAGGCTAATTGAGAACAATGAAGAAAAAAGCAAAGACTGTGTGTGTGTGTGATCTTTTATTCATGTCTTTAATCAACCAAATGATTTTCTCTCTTCCAGCTGTTTTTCCTCTCAGGACACAATTAAGACCAGTTCTGCCTCAAACAGCTCAAACACTCCAACACTTCTTCTTCTGATAATAATAATGAGCACAAATAGTGTGTGAGAAACATTTCTGTTAGATACTAGCTCTTGTGTCTCCTCTGTGTGAGAGGCAGAATCAGCCAATAACAGCTGAAGAAGCCGAGGACTCTGAAAACCACCTTTTCAACGGAGCACCATTCACACTCGGTGGCACTCGCTGACCCGTCTGAACACGTTCCAGATGTCTGCAGAACCAGTTCTTCTGTTTCCTCTCCCCCTCTCTTCCCTCCATTCCTCACACACACGCCCTGCCACTCATCTGCAGATGGCAGATCTGACACCTGGAGGATGCTGGGTAATCACAGAGACAGCTGGCTGCCCAGCGGAGGAGAGCTGCTGCAACACACACACACACACATGTTCTGTCACACACACACACACACACACACACACCCTCAGCCTCGTGTGCAGGCGGACACTGACATTCACACGACATGAACCCTGTATAGAACAGCCCGTTCACTCCTGCACACACACACACACATACATGTTTATGTATGTGAACGCACTGCTGCGTTTAAGGTGCATTAACCCTTTGGTGACATCAGGGTGCAGGGTCGATCAGAATAACTCCGTCTACAGTGATCAGAAGTTTGATCAGTGATTGTGTGCTGACTGTGTGCAGCACTCTGACACGCTGCAGTCACTGAGGATGCAGCTCAAGACTTCATAAATATAGATTTCAATACCTGCCCCTGCAGATTCTCAGGATCCTACATGAGCACATTAACCCTCTGAGAGCTGCATCAAACAGGACTGCTCTACGTGTTCCTACAAAAAGTAACGCACTAAAAATCGTGCATATTCCTCTAAATGATGAGCTGCTAGTTCATGTATTCTGCAAGGCTGTGATCATGTGACCAATTAGCTGACAGAGTAAAGATGGAAGTGATCCTGAACAGTCGAGGCCTCAGAATTTTGTAGGCGGAGACAAAGAAAGGTCCAAAGTGTGTTGGGACGATAGCTGAGTGTGGTCACCTGACTCATATCATCACAGTATGATCACGTTGTGCTGCTGTTTTATAAAACTGATAAGTTCACGAGTGACTCCGGCAACAGCTGTAGATTTTTTGGGGGGACGCAGCAGACACGTCCTCCTCATTATTTAGAACATGTTCATTTGTCTCCCCCGATAAAAACGTTGAAGTAGCAGATGACTTTTATTTTGACTGAACTAAAAGACATTTACACCGTAAACTTAAGTAGAAACAGGTCAAACTGGTGCAGAGAAACTCAGCAGAATGTGAGAAGTGTTTGATGGCAGACGACACACAGACCTCCTCAGAGGAGGAGCTGACATCAGAGACCCGGCTATAAACCATCCCAGGCTCCTCCTGACAACTGCAGGAAGTAACAGCTACCTTTTTGGCTCACTGTCCAACTGCTGTATAAATGGCACATGTTACTCTGCCACTGAGCCAGAGACAGAAAAAACACCTGTTTGATAAAGAAACCAAAAGCTGAGTCTGAGTGAAGCTGTGACGTTACAGGAGAGGAAAGAGATCCGTGCAGGACAAGGAGATCCACTGTGAGATCCACTGTGTCCACTCAGAGTGACGCTTGCACCTGAACAATGAACACACACACTGACACAACTAAATATGCACAGTCCCAAATGTTGTCTTGTTGCAGCTGTCAGGGCCACTTGTGCCGACGTGGACACGCTGCAGCCAGAACAATGAGACTCTATGAGACAGAAGCTGTGTGAATGAGCTCTGCACCACATGAGGCTCTGCGCTGCCACTTCCATGTCCGCACCATGGGAAACAGCTCATCATCATATGGACAATTAAGCCACATTCAGCTTCACTCGACCCAGAAATGATCAGTTTATAGGACACGCTGTCTGTCAGAGGACAGCCAGTCGAGCTGGACACGATGTCTGTCTAAGACATGACATGATACCAGACATGATACCAGACATGATATCTGATCACATTTAAGGCAACAGGTTGTTTTATTTTCAGTCCCTGATGAGTGGTGCCACAAAGACCGGGGAAGGGCCGAAACCAGCATGTTCAGTGCCCAGGGTGGTGCCTGTGTCGCCAATAGGAAGATTCACCACTGCACCAGGGTGCGTTCAAGATAGTTTGTCTTTCCGATTGGCCGCACTCAATACATGACATCATAGAGAGGAGCAAAATTGAGTCATCTGCCAAATGGATGTGATGGTGACCTCTCTCAAGCCCCTTTCACACTTCCTGTTCAAGGCAGGAATTATTCTGCCTCGGTATTCTTTAAAAAAAGGTACGATCATGGAATGATGGACGGAGTTGTCTCATCTTTAGGCCGGCAGCAGAGGAAATTACAGCACTAAAACGATGTCTGTATGACCAGGACGGTTTGCAAGGACGGAATCATGGACGGCACAGCTGTAACATTTTGACAATGTGGTATGTGTGTGTGACCCGCTGAGGGAGACTTAAAAAGCAGCTGTTAGCAGTTAGCAGTTAACTCATAGAAGAAGAACAGCAGCTGTTAGCAGTTAGCAGCTAACTCAAAGAAGAAGAACAGCAGCTGTTAGCAATTAGCAGCTAACTCATAGCAGAAGAACAGCTGCTGTTAGCAGTTAGCAGCTAACTCATAGCAGAAGAACAGCTGCTGTTAGCAGTTAGTGGTTAACTCAAAGGAGAAGGACAGTAACTGTTAGCAGTTAGCAGCTTACTCAAAGAAGAAGAACAGCAGCTGTTAGCAATTAGCAGCTAACTCATAGCAGAAGAACAGCTGCTGTTAGCAGTTAGTGGTTAACTCAAAGGAGAAGGACAGTAGCTGCTAGCAGTTAGCAGCTAACTCAAAGAAGAAGAACAGCTGCTGTTAGCAGTTAGTGGTTAACTCAAAGAAGAAGGACAGTAGCTGTTAGCAGTTAGCAGCTAACTCAAAGAAGAAGAACAGCAGCTGTTAGCAATTAGCAGCTAACTCAAAGAAGAGGAACAGCAGCTGTTAGCAGTTAGCAGCTAACTCAAACAATGAGGTCCAGGAGCTCCTTACCCTCGGAGCAGAGGACGAGATCAGCCGCCATATAACAGGGACACTAAATGATTGTTATTGACATGTGATGTCATTGTTATTGTTTATAAAGAGCTGCTGACACGTATGTTATATGTCACATTAGAGGCCGACGCTGTTGTGTTACATGTCACATCTCTTTTGATTGTGTGATGTCATCATGCTGTCTGACATCACACCCTGGAGCCACATGATGCCACCGTCGTTTGGTTCTGTGTAAAGACAGGCGATCTGTTCCTGAAGGTGTTGATGATGTTAAAGTTGTTTGTATGTGTGACATAAACAGAGGTGGTTCAGAAAAAAGAGAGTTGAAACCCTGCCTCCTTCTTCACCTGGTCAGTCTCCACCTGAAGTGGGCGTGTCTGTGGATGTGGGGGGTTCAGAGACTGTTTGAGAGTCCAACCAACACCCTGAGCTGTGAACACTGGAGAGTGTTTGATGGGACAAAGTGCAGAACTTTGATGTTGTGTGTGCTTTGGTTCAGGCTGATAAAGGACTTGCTAAAGGTGGGGGACCGATAATGTCTGCGTCTAAATGTTGTGCGGTGACGTTGATAAAACAGACATGGCTGCAGATATGCATGTGGGTGGGCAAACTGCTGCTCACTACACCTTTACTAACGAGTGGAGGGAGGGACGGGATGTTTGCATGAGTGAAAAGCTTTTGTGTTTCCTTGACAAAGGAGCGAGGTGAACACCAGAGAGTGACAACATGTATTCTCCTCTGAGTGGCTGTTAACATGAAATATTGCTGAAGTAAAGGGCAGGAGGGAGGGGGAGGGGTGGAAGGGGCAAGCGCCGGCACATACATCTAAACCTCGCCCCTCTGCTCACCATGCCGAAGAGATTACATTATGACGCTCACCATTGTCCCGCTTCTTCAAGACAAAGCCTGTTCCACTGTGCAAACAGCGCGCCTTGGAAAGATTGTAAAAACAAGAGGTGAATGTCAAAGGCTGCAGTGAAAAGGGTCTCTGCCTTCTTTTGTCAGGCTGCTAAGGTATGCACAAACACATCGCTGCGTGACACAGAAGAAAGGACGGCCTTGTGAGGGAAGGAGCCGGAAAAAGTTGGAGCGTCTTCTCATGAAAAGGCCGATACCGTGAGAAGTCGCCTGCCTGACTCCTGGCTCTATAGAAAACCCCCTCCACAAGTGTTTGGATGTAAGACCCCCAAAACACACACAACACAGGTCTGGAGGGACGACACACACTCAGCTCAACCTTTTTGTTTCCAGTGAAAAATAAAAGAAAGAAAAACTGAAATAAGATTTTCATCAGGAAAGTAAATTCTCTTCATTTGCTGCAAAGTGATATCAGATGTATGAAGAGTGTCCCAGCCTGAAGTCACGACCCAAACAAGACTTTAACTGTCAGGGGCAATAATGAGGGCAACCTCGGCTCCCTCTAATTTACAAGGCCAGCGCCAGCCTGTAATTAATTGCTGCGTGCATAAATGTAAATGAGTCCACTGGGGAAGCAGAGGGAGGAAAAAAAACGGCTGTCAGGCCAATATTCCAGCAGGGAGCAATCTGCGAGAGAGGGAAATGATTTAGAGGACAGCGCACAAATCTGCTGCTGAATGTGAGGGGAGGCTCCACGCCACGGAGCGGGAACGGTTAACGAAAAAAAAACTGTGGTGGCGATAAATATCAAATGTTTTATTTGAACCTGCTGCAGATCTACAGTCTGTGTTCATCACAGAAACATACAGTTTATCTCATCTGTCCAAACTCAGACTCTCCTCTCTGCTCCCACTCTGTTGGGTTTTTAAAGAGTTAATGTACATTTCATTTTAAAGCTACAAACACTGTCTGAAGATCAGGACTCTATTTCTCATGTCTGTGTGTATTTTGCTGCTGTGTCTGAAACACACATGACTCTCTTATTACTGATGTGAGGCTGAGGACCACAAAACCCCTTCAGTTTGTTCCTTCAGTCTGACACTGGGAACATCCTGGCACATAAAAGCACAGTAGGATCATTAATAGGAAACAGACTTTGTTAGGTTCAGGCATCCAGCCTCACACAGTCCCAATCATAAACTGACTTCAAGTCAGATTTATAACACAAAATCCTTTCCTCATCATGAAGTGTGTCCGTCAGGTTCTCAGGAAGCCTGATTTTCTCCTTCGTCTCCATAAACTCAGACATGTTAAAATTCAGATGGAGTCGGACGGACTTTATCTTTGTGTCCAAACTACTTGAAGCGATCCCTTAAAGGAACACTGTACAAACAAAATGGCCACCTGTAAATCAGCCAGTCACATTTTTATCACGTCTCCACAGGAAACTGCAACATATTGATTTACTGATTGATTGGGGATCAACTTTAAGAACAGCCAAACTGCATCACCCCATGAGTTTACAGAGTCACACAGCTGGAACAGAACGATCCAGTCGGGACAACATCACAGTTTAAAAGTGAAACTGATCTTTGAAGCTCCAACACTGAGGTTATTTTAGTGTTTGTGAAGTGACTGGATCGTTCTGTACCAGCTGTGTGAGCGTCCATAAACTGATGATTCCTGATCAATCAATGGATCAATATGTTCACAGTTTTCTGTGGAGACATGAGAGAAGCTTCCTTCATGAGTTTAAGGTAACACGACGTGACTGAGTGTTGAACAGACGCTCGTTCTGTGGCTGAAAGATTCCTTTAAAATACCTGCTTTGGTTCCACAGTCATGGCTGATGGTCACCTCCACCATCCTCCATCACCTCCACCTCAGCGTCACACCATCCTCCATCACCTCCACCTCAGCGTCACACCATCCTCCATCACCTCCACCTCAGCGTCACACCATCCTCCATCACCTCCACCTCAGCGTCACACCATCCTCCATCACCTCCACCTCAGCGTCACACCATCCTCCATCACCTCCACCTCAGCATCACACCATCCTCCATCAGCTCCACCTCAGCGTCAGCATCACACCATCCTCCATCAGCTCCACCTCAGCGTCACACCATCCTCCATCACCTCCACTGCTCAAACGTGTCACTTTACAGAAGTTGATATAAAACAACACCAACATGTTTTTTGTTTTCTTTCTGGTGATGGTGCTGCTCCGCCCTCATCCTGTAACTTCTCCTCCAGCTGCCAGAACAACTGCACGATGACAAAGAGCTCATGAAATCAAAGAGCGTCAGGCAAAAGAAACATGTCATCATTCATTGTAGCTACAGTCTCAGCTCTCATTCAACGCGCGTGTGTGTGTGTGTGTGTGTGTGTGTGTGTGTGTGTGTGTGTACTGAGAACAAACAGGCACACACACCATTGTCCAATGTGAGGTAAACACACGTGAAGTGTTTCAGAGTGGTGACACACACACACACACACACACACACACACAGCGGGCCCCGCAGCAGCCACAATAGCGTCTTTATGACATAAGCTCCTTTTCACTGCAGCGCTGCACAAAGGCAAATGAGATTTTTCCTATAGCAGGCGTCCAGCAATAACAGCTGACATCACAGGCCGGCCTACGTATGTTTCCCATATTAAAGAGGGAGACGCAGAGTGAGACTACACAGTCTGCTGAGGCAGCGATTTTCACTCCTACAGGGACCCCTCCACCGCAGGGGCCGCTGTGGCAGAGGGCCACTTTATTCAGTTACACACCGGCCACCAGCCAACACAAACACACCTCCTCTAACAATACAGCTGCACCATCGACCTGCTTCAAACGCCGTCTCCTCTCAGACTGACACCAGGACACGAGGTGAACATCAGACCCTGAACACGCCGACACGTGGGAGCGCAGACACAGCTCTGCTACCACCAGGTGTGTCTCGCCCTCTGGAACAAATGTCAGCAGGCGGCGGTGCTGCCATACACCCACCCACCCATCTCGCCATCCATCCTGCTATCTACAGTGTGTTGGATTACGTGGCGGAAACCTGAGGTCTGAGCCCAGTCAGCTGGATATCCGAGCCAGCGCCGCTCCTCCACACACCCCGTCATCACCCAACACCACGCTCCACACTTCTGCTAATCCACCAGCATGTACAGAACATAGCACACCATGTAGAGACACACATGAGCCAGGAGCGTGTCAGGAGCATGTCATTTATGAACACGTTCCCAGGCACCGTATAGCCCTGGGAACGCCATGACACCAGGAATGAACCTTATGTGTGTGTCTCACAGCGAGCTGTCCGTCAGGCGCTTCGTTACTATTCTGAGATGCAGCAGATACACAGCTCCGTCTCTTTTTTATCTCTCCCTCACCACCATCTCATCATGACAACGACTCGATTAAAGACTTCTTTACGGCCTGGAAACCATGGCAACGCCCTGCGTAGACAAGCTGGACGACGACCAGTTGGAGTTGGGATTTCGGCGGGTGGGACCACATTATGTTGGCCCTCGCTACTTCACCACAGGGTCATTTCAGAGGCCTCGCACCCCGAACCCCGCAGCCACGCCCCATTACTCCAAACCACTACGAGCGGTAAAGTGAAGGTTAGCCAGGCGGCTCAGAGGAGGAGCAGGAAGTACATCAGCTCCACGCTCGGTCGGATCTGTTTGAACTCTGAAGTCATTATTAATGTGAGAACAACGCCAAACAAACAAAGACTCCTCTGAAGGTCAGTCTCAGTCGTCTCCAACAAATCTACAACAATAAAAACTTCATCAGCTTCATTCTTAAAGGGGAACTACGCCCATTTTCAAAACTCATACATGTGATGCCTGTGGTCAGAGACCGTCCAAAACTATCAGTAAACACAAACATCTCGTCCTGCTGAAGCTCAGATCAGTGATGTCATAGATTATAAAGACTGCAGCTGCTCTGTCGACACACTGAGCTGAGACACTACGACACAATGATTTTATGAGCTTTTTTAATGACAAAATTCTAACTATTAGAGGCTAAATTCATGACCTCCTGACCTCAGATAGTACCTATCTAACCTCAAACACAGCTGTAAGACCTAATATATATTTAGATTGCTTCTCCCCAATTTCTCTTCAAGAACTGACCGCAGTGATTTCTTCATCTAAATCATCAACGTGTCTCTTAGACCCCATCCCAACTAGGCTACTTAAGGAGGTCTTTCCTTTAGT
>NC_065525.1:46379362-46393584 GCF_006386435.1 Epinephelus moara | reverse complement strand
ATGTCGTATGCTGTAAAGCCCTGTGAGGCAAATTGTGATTTGTGATATTGGGCTTTATAAATAAAATTGATTGATTGATTGACAATAACACTCCATCAGTGTCTGTGGAGTAGCTCCAGGTCTGTATACCTGATAACGTCACAGTTTTGAGACAGACAGGAGCTCATGATTGAGAAATTCTGCGCCTGACTCCGCCCACCGCCACTGCTGTGTTCACATTGTTATGATGTCATTATATATCAGAGCTCTGATGAGAATTTGTTGAAGATTTGTTCCATCTGACTCAGATCTTTATTTTAGGTGTCATGAGCTTTCACATCTTCCTTCTGCTGAACCGTCCGGCACATCAGACACTGATTGGCTTTTCAGTTTGTGTCGTAACAAACCCAGCTGCTCGCCATACGATTGACTCTCAGGTTTTAGGAGAGCGCACAGACATCGCCCTCTTCAGGAGAGGAATGTGTAAACACCTCAAAAGTGCCAAAGGCTGCACAGATATACGAGTCAGTGTCAACAAGGTCGGACGTTTTAGGGGACTGAAACATGGAGAGGGACGTTAACAGCACAGACTTCATGTAAAGGGTAGATGTAATAAGATCTATTAATTGGTGAACATGTAAACGTCACGCAGCAGAAATGAACTAAGTAAAATCATAACATCATAAATGACTTCAACAAAGGGAGAAAATATTCTTCTATTAACTTTTATACTGAATCAGAACACAGAGGAGATTTAAAGGGGCAGTCCACCAACTTTATGAGGAGTAACGTCTGAGACAATGACCCTGATGACATCATGGTGATGTCATCAGGGTTTTAACAGACAGCCTGCATTACAGACTGGGCGTGTGACAGATGCGGACATCAATCAGGATCTGATGAAAAGACACCACTGAGTTGCATCATGCTGTCGTCAGTTCAAAATATGTTTCGTAGGTTTGAACATTTTTTGGAGCTCAACCGAAACAGTTAAAGTCACAGTGATGTCATCTGAGCGTCAGCTGCTTCGATTTGGACCATCTGTTCAGTAACGTGTCCCTCACATGTCCAACACTAAATGTTTGGATGCTAACGATGAAACAAACGGCGCTACTCCTCTTCTAAACAACCGTCACGGTGAAGGTTACACGCCCTCTTTTTCCTCCGCAGGCTTTTATCTCCTCCAGATACTTGAACTTACTCTGCGTCCTTGTTTCCAGCGTCAGGCTGTTTATTAAATTCAATGAGTCACGTTCAATAGAAAGCAGCGTCTCTTCCCCTCTGCTAAACGATGTGACAGTACTGTCAGCTCTGTTTCTTTGTGTGTGTGCGTGTGTGTGTGTGTGTGTGTGTGTGTGTGTGTGTGTGTGTGCATGTGTGTGCGTGTGCATGGGAACAGCTCAGGAGGCCTTTTCCTCGCCACAAATATTCCAGCACATATCTTTTTATTTTCCGTCCTTGAACAGACTCACTGGTGCTGAAGTTGGACTCAAAATCTTTGTCAACAGCAGGTGAAGTGAAAAATTAAATTCACAAGCCAAGCAGCCGAGAGATTCCTGCAACATTAGCATGAGAGTTTTTTTATTAAAACGAAGAGCAAATAACTTCTTCTCCTGTTTGTTTTAACCTGCGGGGAGTGCCAGAGGGGTGGGGTTTATGAGAGCCAGCTGGGCTGTCACTCACACAATAGATGAGCAAATGTTCCTTCAAACACTTCGATTCGATTGTCAAAACTTTGAGGCTCTGGTATTGTCTTATAGATCAAACCCCACCCATCTTGATCTCAAGCAGGATCAAGGTATTTGCTCACGACAGCCGCCGTCCCGTATTGACTCACTGCATCACGTTAAGCACACTGCAGGCTGTTATTGTAGTCACAAGTCATCTCAGGGCATTCACTCCCAATATTCACATCAGCCAGCACACACTCAACGTCTCTGAACGTCTGTCCTCACCTCCATCAGAGGACACACTGGCAGGACAACAGGACAGACACATGACACATTCCTGTCTCTGTAACACCATCAGGAGCAGAGTGATCACCAAAGCTTCAGTGACTGACGACAGATAAAGAGCAGCAGTGTCACCTGGTTCCTCCAAAGTCTCGTCACAAACACCAACAGTCTGAATCTGATCTGTGAAACCAGCAAACCCACAATAACACTTTTTAATATTTAATTAATGTCTAGATATTCATTTTTTAATGTTTGATTTGGGCTGCAGCTCCTGGAGACGCTCCGACACTCGTCAAATGAAACAGAGAAAGAAAAAACAGCGATCGGGCCTCCTGAAACAATAAAGTTTTAATAATGAGATTTACATGACCACACAATGATGAATAATATCCTGAGAAAGGCCTGAAGAGTTTAGTTTTGTTTCTTCTGAGACAAAAGTCAACATTCAGTTTTCATACTTAGAGAAAAGAGTCAACATTAAATCTACTTCCTGTCTTCATTTATTCTAAACACTAAACCTCCATCTGACTGTTTCTACGGATCAGTTCATGAGGGTGGTTAAACTTTTGATTGCACTATAACCTGACAGGAGGACTGTTAATGGTATCATGTTGGGACCCTTCCCTCCCTCTCTGTGTCCCGGTCTAAAGGGCACATCATTTTGGGAGCGTTCAGCGTCAGATCAAAATGTTTGCTGAGAGTTTCAGACGCCAGAGGACCACATGTAAAATAAAGCCCGAGTCATCTCGCTGCTCGTCCTTTAGTTTGTCTTTACCAGTGATTCATGATGACTTCCTGTCAGGATGCAGGAACGAACCTCGACCTGGCTTCACTAAACCACCGTCCCACCCTGCAGTGCCTTGTATGTACATACATGATGACTCGGATTAGTTCAGAGCATTCCAGGAATTATTTCATGTTCCCGAGTCTCTACATTAAAAATAAAAACAGGCTTTAAGGAGGCGGGGGAGGGGCGAGCTGCTGCAGAGGGTGATGGGGAGTTTTTCCACTTGAGGAAAAGTAACAGAGAACCGAGCCAAGTTCCTCACAGAACACAAACTGTCAGAAAAACAGAAAACACACCAACATCCACGGCCGATAATCTGGAAGTGAGTTTTATTTTCTGTGCAGGCAGGACGCCAGCTCTGAGGCTGTGTTCACACTGCAGTAGTCATCTGTCAAACGCACTGTGTAAACCACTCACTCAGTCCTCTGCAGGTACATAATGGCCACTGTTAATGCTGCCGCCGTCACAAACCACGGCGCTGACACACACCCTGGTGTCCAAAGAACAAGAGTCAGACAGAGAAAGGAGGCGAGGAAGAGGATGAACTTCATGAACTCGAACATGAGCTGTGTGGAGGACGCCGCGCAGCGCTGAACAAAGATGCTGCCATAACCCTGCATGTAAAGAAGTGAAGGAGGAGGAGTGTGTGTGTGTGTGTGTGTGTGTGTGTGTGTGTGTGTGTGTGTGTCAGGTGAGCTCTTATTCTGAGCTGTGAAATTGGATGGTGGGGAGCAGGTGCTGCAGAAAGGAAAGGTTACCCCGACCATTCACAGACGGAGAGCAGAGAGGAGAATCAACGCCGCCCCTCCTTATTCTGCGCTCGGGGAAAAATGAGGAAGCTGTTTCCAAGGTTATGTGCCGCCGCTGGAGAACAGAGGAGGGATCCACGGAGACGTGCACCCACCCAGCAGGACACACACAAACACACACACACACACACTCACACACAGTCAACAATGTACGTACATGCAGAGTGGCAGGCGGAGAGGCCACCCAGTGTAGACACACACACACACGACAAGGACACATCACAGGACACACACCGAGAAACGCTTTGTATTCTACACACCTCACTGTGTGCAAGGACACACACACACACACACTTCCACACTCTGAGTAAAACATCAAACACACACACAGGAACGTCTGACACATTTGTTTACGTTGAAAATCAAAAAAGACACAAAATCTATACATACGTCCACACACACACACACACACACACACACACACACACTGTATGTGCACACACACACCTCAGCTCGCATTGTGGTTGAGAAACTCCTGGGCATCTGCCAGCGAGCTCTCAGTGCTTGTTCTCGGGGCCTCAGCCTTTCCTTCTTTTTCAGCAGCGGCGGCGGCAGCGGCACTGCAGTTTGGGCGTGCCGCGGGGCCAGAGATAAGTATAGGCTGACTAATATGCACTTAGGACCCGGGGAGAAATACTTAGGCCTAAATGTTTAATTTGTGTTTGTACAACACATGTCCAATTTAGGGGCTGGTGTCTTTTTCAAAGAGCCCGACAACAAATAATTAGGAGTCTCTGGGAGCGGCCGCAGGCTTAAAATGGCAGAGTGACGGTTTTCCGATGAAGGTGAACGACATCTTCAAAAAAACAACATATGGAAACACTTAAATGTGCAACACCGTGGTCAGAGGGAAGACAGGCGCTGCGCTCCACAGGCGGGGGGGGTGGGTAAAATAACAACCATGCTGCAGGGGTCAAACACGACGAAGACGATGATGATGATGATTCCTAAAACTCTAAATTCATCTGATTTATTTTGTCTGAAGATGTAAAATTCAGAGTGTTCCTCCTCCACCTCCTCCTCTGTCAGCCGTCGCATCTCTTAGCCTTTGGCCCCTCTGACTGCCCGTAGCCTCTGTGAGCGGCTGAGAGTCCCCGCGGGCCCCGACAGAGGAAGAGAGGAAGAGGCCCCTCAGACTCCACATGTGACGTATCAGAATAACGTGAGTGATGGAGACGTTTCCAGGCATGAGGATCAGACCTGAGCTCGGCCTGTGTGTGTGTGTGTGTGTGTGTGTTTTTATTAAATCTGAAAATTAAATGAAATCGTATGTGTGAAGCTGCAGGCCCCAAAAATAAACATGTATTTTATTTTTAAGAGAAAAGATTAATCTGAAGGATTTATTTATTTATTTATTTTACTATTAATAATAAATTATATTTTTTATCTTGTATTTTATTTGAATGTTTTCTTTTTTATTTGACAGGTGGAGTTAAAGGAAAATGTGCCGCAGAGATGAGAAGCATTTTACGCACACGGATTATAACAGACACACAGTGACCGGCCGTGCTGTCAGCGCGGACACACACACACACACACACACACACACACACACACACACAGGAACAGGAAGAAGAAAGAAAGAAGCTGCAGGTCTCCGTCACACAGCGCACAGAGCGCGTCCATGGGGACAATGTGCTGAATTGGCAGCCTATATATAAGTCTGCCATTTGGACGCTCTGATGCCACTTTACCTTATGAGGGAACTTCAGCCTGCAGCACCTGCTGCAAACAACATGCCACAGCAGATCAACTTCTGCCACACACACACACACACACACACACACACATACACACACACACACACACACACACACACCACCCCCAGCTCGGATTGTTTTTCAGACAGACACTCTCACTTACAGCAGAGGGGGGGGGGGCGCTATAAGCCGCGGTCCCAACAATTAAAGTACTTGTTGGAAAGTTGGAAATAGTGATTTAGTGTGTGCAGGCCTGTGGGCTGCAGGTCCGACCTGGCAACACACACACACACACACACACCTGTGAACACACACACTGCCACAGCTGATGGTGTGAAATAAGACAGGTGGCTCAGGTTATCACTCCAACTATTTTCCTCTGGTTTTATTTCATTCTGCACACACACACATATTTTTGTTGAGCGCGTGTGACTTGGCTCTGTGTCTTATCTGCAGCGGAGCAGCATCTTATCTCTGAGGTGTAGTGCGGCTCTAAATGTGGGGAACACCCTCATGTGTGTCTATCAGCCCGTCCCAGGCCGCCGCGGTGCGCCTTGTCCTCCTGTACCCCCGTCACATCCTCACCCTCAACCCTCACACCGGAGCCAGACCTGTCCGGTCCTCATGCTCTCAGCTCCGGATCACAAACTGCCCCCCTTGCGCGCACGGCTCCGGTTCACACACCCACAGTTAACGTCACACTCACACTCTCTGCCTCTGCACCGGGCTGCAGGACGGACACGTGAAACACTTTTTACTGAAGACGCGCCAAACTTTACGGAGCCGACAGAAACAGAGAGCACGAGGACAGAAGTAAACTCACAGATTAAAGTGTCCACCGTGTCTCCGCACAGGGACACTGTCTCTGTCTCCTGTTGTCCCTCGGTATTGTCTCCCAGAGGGTCCGTGTGAGGACTCCGGGTCTATTTTCATGTATGACTCACGGATTCTTCAGGGGTCAGTCTCCGTGACCTCCGCGCACACACTGTTAACTCCGGCCCTGAACACGCTCCTTTTTCCTCTCCTCCACACTCCGCTTCTCTCCGTTATGTCCCGGAACAAGTGCGGGACACTCACGGCACCGCAGATCTGCTACGGGCTCAAATGTGTGTGTGTGTGTGTGTCTGTGTGTGTGTGTGTGTGTGTGTGCCGGGGGCGCGCACAGCCCGTCCGGCGGAGCGTTCACGGTGTTGGACAGAGGGAGACCCACGGCTGCGTGTCCGCAGAGAGGAGACCACTGAAGGCGTGATCCCACAGAGTCCGGAGGGACTGAAGGACAGGAGCTCACAGATCCGCTAAACTCTTTAAATTAAACTCTATAAAGTAATTTTGAATTTAAACTAAAATTCTGCGGACATTAAAAGCTCTGATGATTTAATGTCAAACTGTTTTTACGCACAGAGACTTTCTGAATGTCTGTAAACAGTTTCTGTAGAAAATATTTTGTGGCTGAAATACTTCTGTTAATGTTGTATGACAGGGCTGCACACACACACAAACACACACACAGCTTTTCTTTATAGTTTCATCTTTTGTGCTTAAATTAACCTGAGATATTAAATTTAAAGTAAAGCTGGAAAAACATGTGAATGCATGAATTAAAACATTACGTCATATTTCTGTTGATATCTGTGTGTTTGGAGGAGCACAGATTTTATGTTTTAATTTATTTCATTTTTATTTTTTAGTGGTGAAAAAATCACAACCATCTCACACGTCACAAACACCGTATTTAGTGTGTTTAAATGTTATGTCATTATTATCATTATTATTATTATTATGATGATGATGATGATGATGATGGTGATTATTATTATTATTATTGTTATTGTTATTGTTATTGTTATTATGAGGGGGAAATAAAGGATATTTTAATAAGTTATCTGTGTGTCACAGAGAGAGGCCCCAGCACAGCAACAGCTGATACTATTATAATTATTATTATTATTATTATTGTTGTTGTTGTTATTATCAATCAATTTTATTTATAAAGCCCAATATCACAAATCACAGTTTGCCTCACAGGGCTTTACAGCATACGACACCCCTCTGTCCTTATGACCCTCACAGCTGATCAGGAAAAACTCCCCAAAAAAACCCTTTAACAGGGAAAACAATGGTAGAAAGCTCAGGAAGAGCAACTGAGGAGGGATCCCTCTTCCAGGACGGACAGACGTGCAATAGAACAGATCAATAATTAACAGTAATTATCATCATAACTGGTTATTGTTTTATTATTAAATTGCTTTAATGCGTTATTTTAGAACTGATCTAATTTTAAGTGGATAATAAAATCTATAAACAGCAGGTATATTAATTCATGAAGAGTCTGCAGAGCTTTTCTTTTTAAAAAGATAACGGTGAGTGGCGGCGGGTCATGTGGGGTCGGCCGGGTCTAATCACGGTGAGGCTGCAGGTTCACACACTCTGATGGAGGCTGACTCTGCTGCTGTCATCGCGGCTCGTTGCGCACCACTGATAACAGCGACTTTATAAAAACAAGCAGCCCGGAGGACGCGCCGGCTCACGGTCCCGGTGCTGACCACACACTGATGCAGCTGCACGTCTCTTACCTGGACTCACTTCTTCGGCATCCGCCGCGTGTCCGAGGCAAACTTGGAGAGTGTTGAGGGCGATGTTGATGATGAAGATGAGGATGAAGAGTTAGAGACCAAACCAGAGGAGTCACTTCAAACTGCCTCAGATCCCGTGCGTAAAGTCACCATCTCTGGAGCGGCTCCGGGACTTTGGTAACTCCTCTGTCCGCGCTCCGGGCACAAAGTGCGAGAGAAGAGTCGGGGTGGTGGTCAGAGAGGACACAGAGTCCCGGGGAACTGTGCTCCGGAGGAACCTCAAAAAAACAAAAAGTATTTAAAGTTATTTCCGTCCGGCACCGAGCGGAGGTGAACACAGAGTGCGGGGCAGTGACGGCTGCTCAGGCTCAGGCTGGATAACCCCTCCTCCCTCCTGCTCGTCCCTGCGCTCACACTCTCACACTCTCTGCTAGGATACCGTCCCTCTGTCTGTCTGTCTGTCTGTCTGTCCCTCTGTCTGTCTGTCTCACATGTCATTAGAAAATAAAACTCTTGTAACTTTTCCTCTCTGTCTCTGTGTACTGTCTTTATGTGCGGGCGCGTGTGTGCGCGTGCTGGTCACCTGCCGTTAACTGAATAAATAACGACTTTAATAGATTGAGTTTGATTGTGTGTCAGAGATGAGCTCAGCCTGTCTGTGTGTCTGCACCGTTTAAAATCCTGCTCTTTGACACTTTAATAAAATTAATATGAAAATAACTCCTCTCTGACGTCACGAGTTATTTTACATGACAGCAGAAAATGTCATTAAAAAATCATCAGGAATAAAATCTGAAGTCTATAAATATAAATAAATCTCCTGGTTTATAAAAATGTTTCCACAGTTTTAAATCAGCGAAACTTTAAAGTTGAATAATTAATAAAACAAACAGAATGAGTTAATTAAATATGTTCATTAATTAGTTGAATTAACAGACTCCAAACACAGACTCGTCAGGTCGAACTTACCTGGAGTGATTTCTGGGGTCTCTCTGTTTCTGAGTTACTCTGAACTCTGACGCCACCTCCCGGCGGTCTGACGTCAGGTCACCTGACAGACGGTTCATTTAACACTGAGCGTGTCCGTGTACACTCGGGGAAGTTAAATGAGTTATTAGTTTGTCTGATTGTTTTAACTTCATCTGAGTCTTATTTGTTTACTGCTATACTATGGGTATGGAAGGGTCGACTGTGTTATGCTATGTTCTCTTTACCCAGATAACTGATGCTTTCATGGGAGTGTGAATCTGGCATCTCTCTCATTGTCTGCTCATTTTGCCAGGTGAGGGGTGATACAGATTAGGATAGGGGGTGGGGATAACAGGTGGGATGGAGGGGAGGGTGGGTATGGGTGGGACAGGACCTTATGGTTGGGTCTATCTATTCAGTATTAAACAGCTATATTCACCTTTTCTGCCTTATCTTCTATGATAGCTCTAACGAGTATTACATTTTGTCTTGGAATGGGTGAGGCCTAAATATTCCTCATAAAAAGCACTCTGGACTTTCTATATAGGAAGAATCAATAAAAATAGATGTTGTTTTTTTTTACAAGAATCCCATCTAGTGGTAGAAAGATGTTTCCAGACTACAGAACAAATCTTATGGCTTCATCCTCAAATACCAAGAAGAACAGAGGAGTAGTGATTTTAGCCAAACATAATTTACAAATCCTTTACCTGGGATCTGGGAGGGATTCTGAGGGTAGGCTTTGTTATACTAAAACTGCTATCAACAATAACAAAATTGCATTTGTTTCAATATAAGCACCTAATTCATTTAATCAGGATTGTTATGAATCAGGATTGTTATGAATACTTAACAGACGTAACTATGGAATTGTCTGAGTTTGCTCTTCTAATCGGGGGTGATTTTAATGCAGTTTGGATGCATACTTTGGACAGAACCGGGGCCACAGAGGGGAGACCAGCGCCTGCTTCTTCTGCATTAAGGACTGTGCTGCTGTAGATGTTTGGAGAACTACAAACCCCTCCTTGAAAGAATACACTTGTTTCTCTTCTCGACACAAATCATTCTCTCGCATAGATTATATTTTTGTATTTAAACACTTGTTTGACAAAACATCTAATTCTGAATTATATCCCATGTCTCTTTCTGATCACAGGGCAGTCACTGGCAAGGTTGCAATATCTTCAGGTCCTACACGGGCTGTACGTTGGCATTTCAATTCAACCCTGTTGCAGAATGAATCATTTTTAAAGGAGATGAGTGAACAACTAGAAGAATTCATATCCATTAACAAGCCATCTGTGTCTGATCCAAGTATACTGTGGGATGCTGTGAAAGGCTTCATTAGGAATAAATCACTTAGTTTCACTTCTAACCTACATAGAACCAGACTGAATCGCATCCATGATTTAGAGAACAAAATCACAGTAGTAGAGAGCAGTATGGCGCTACTTCTTACACCCGATCTAGTCCTTCAGAGACAGTTATTAATTAAGGACCTCAACCATCTACTTAAATACAGAGCAGACTTCCTCATCCATAGAACCAGGCAGAATCATTACCTCCATAGTGCACAGCCAAGTCATTTACTAGCATCGAAACTTAAAACCAATGAGCAACTTGCTAACATCACAGCAGTTAAATCTCCCACAGGAGAGTTGTGCACTGATCATCAGAGATCAATAAACATTTTTGTATATTTTATTCTGCTTTTTATACATCTGAAAGCAGTTAGAGTGAAAAACTGTGTGGTAGATTTTGGATCCTCTACATCTTCCTCAGCTCTCACAGGGTGACAGTCAGACACTAGATATTAGAATAAGAATGAGAATAACTTTATTCATCCCCAAGGGGAAATTCAATAATGCCGGTAACATTAGATGAGCTCTATAAAGCTCTCAACAGTTTGAATAAAGGCAAGTCTCCTGGTTTAGATGGGATACCTCCAGAGCTCTATTTGGCTTCCTGGCCCCAAGTTGGCCCTCTTATTCTCGGGATGATTCATTCTGCAATTGAAAATGGCTCATTCTCAAACAACACTAACATAGCTATTATCTCTCTTCTCCTGAAAAAAGGTAAGGATCCAACCGAATGTCAGAACTATGGCCCTTTATCACTGCTGAATACAGACATCAAATTAAATGCCAAAGTCCTAGCTTCTCGACTAGAGCCCTGTATGACTTCCCTAGTGCATGTTGATCAAACAGGCTTTATTAAAAACCGCCTTGCTTCAGACAATGCTCGTCGCCTTCTCCACATCATCAATACTTCTACCACAGACTCCTCAAATGCCATCCTTTCACTAGATGCAGAGAAGGCATTTGACCGCTTAGAGTGGCACTTTTTATGGGCTGTTTTGCATCGCATGGGCTTCGGTAATAATTTCATAGGGATGATTCAACTGTTATATTACAACCCAACAGCAATGGTCATAACGGGGAGCATTTGCTCTAAACAATTCTTAGTCTCCCGTCGCTCACACCAGGGCTGTCCTCTCTCCCCTTTGTTACTTGCATTGTCTCTTGAGCCGGTTGCCCAAGCTGTTCGACAATCAGTCAATCACAACCCGATTATGATACACACTTCTACACATTAAATATCTTTATATGCGGATGACATTCTCCTCTTTATTCACAATGTTGCACAGTCTCTCCCCCACCTCACAGCCGCAAAAAGACTTGTAGCATGTAGATGGATGGTAGGGATGGGGAAGGGGGAACTGATTGTATGAAGTCTGTTCACATGAATATAATTGTGTATTGCTTGTATCCATATCCCCATCTCCCTGTAAATCCCCCAAAATAATAAAATACTTTTCATAAAATACACTGAGCATGTCCATGACATCACAGAGACACAGAGACGTGTAATTAATAAGAATTAAATGATCCAGATTCAGACTCTGATTTAATTTGGCTCCAAACTGAAATCATGAAGTTCAATCACTTCACTGAATCATTAGCTCCTGATCACAGATCGATAATCTATGATCCTGATCATCAGTTGATCGATCAGAGCTGTCTCATTTCTCTGATCAGGTTACACCTGTATAACACCTGAAGAAACACCCTTTCCTGCCATCAATTAAAAGTAAAGATGAATAACTCTGTAGATGATTAAACGCCCCTCAGATGATTACATCACACACACTGATCACCTGTCTGTTGTTATACACACTGATCACCTGTCTGTTGTTGTTACACACACTGATCACCTGTCTGTTGTTACACACACTGATCACCTGTCTGTTGTTGTTACACACACTGATCACCTGTCTGTTGTTACACACACTCATTGATAAATAAATCCACATCCTGGTGGTTTGTCAGAACAACTTCTGTTTTTATCCTGACAGGATGACGTCTGATCATCTGAGACACGTTTTGGTTGTTTATTAAGAACCACCTAAAACTGTGTCACAGACAGGACAGGTGAAGGCTCGGGCACCGTCACCCACAGGAGGCGCCATAGATGAGGAAGGACAAAAATCTAAGTGGTTATCTGACACTATTTTCACTAAAACTGTTACTGTTTTTATTTTGAAATATGACACAACTACACAACAGAACTTCATATCAAAGCCTATTGAATAACAGAGAGGCTTTTTTGTCTTGTTACACTTCACCTGCTCTCTGGGGGAGGTGGGTGGAGTTATCTGACGTCACACTGTATCGTTATCATGTCAAAAATAAATACATTTTCAAACATGTTATCATGTAAAATAAATACATTTAAATCATGTCAGAACGACTCAGCAACCAAGACACTACTGAGAGGAGTGTTTGTGGAGAGAAAGAACAGGAAGTCAGCAGGAGGAGAGCTTGTTAAATTAGCTGCTAGCTGCTAGCTGTTAGGAGTTAAATGTTAGCTGTAAACACTTTGCTGTTAGCAGTTAACTGTTAGTTGTTAGCACTATGCTCTTAGGAGTTAACTGTTAGCTGTTAACACTTTGCTGTTAGCTGTTATCAGCTAACTGTTAGCTGTTATCAGCTAACTGTTAGCTGTTAGCACTTTGCTTTTAACTGTGATCAGCTAACTGTTAGCTGTTAGCACTTTGCTGTTAGCTGTGATCAGCTAACTGTTATCACTTTGCTGTTAGCTATGATCAGCTAACTGTTAGCTGTTAACACTTTGCTGTTAGCTGTTATCAGCTAACTGTTAGCTGTTAGCACTTTGCTGTTAGCTGTTATCAGCTAACTGTTAACTGTTAGCACTTTGCTGTTAGCTGTTATCAGCTAACTGTTAGCTGTTAGCACTTTACTGTTAGCTGTGATCAGTTAACTGTTAGCTGTTAACACTTTGCTGTTAGCTGTTATCAGTTAACTGTTAACACTTTGCTGTTAGCAGTTAACTGTAAGCACTTTGCTGACAGCTGTTAGCACTTAACTGTTAGTTGTTAGCACTTTGCTGTTAACTGTTAGCACTTTGTTACTGTTTCTTGTAGTTGTGTGTTTTTATGGACCAAACTAAGTCTGAAATAAAGATTGATTGATTTGCTGTTAGCTGTTTACACTTTGCTGTTAGCTGTTAGCAGTTAACTGTTAGCACTTTACTGTTAGCTGTTATCAGCTAACTGTTAGCTGTTAGCACTTTGCTGTTAGCTGTGATCAGCTAACTGTTAGCTGTTAACACTTTGCTGTTAGCTGTGATCAGATAACTGTTAGCTGTTCGCACTTTGCTGTTAGCTGTGATCAGCTAACTGTTAGCTGTGATCAGCTAAATGTTAGCTGTGATCAGCTAAATGTTAGCTGTTAGCACTTTGCTGTTAGCTGTGATCAGCTAACTGTTAGCTGTTAACACTTTGCTGTTAGCTGTTATCAGCTAACTGTTAGCTGTTAGCACTTTGCTGTTAGCTGTGATCAGCCAATCTGGAAATCCATCAGTAAAACAAAAAAAAAAATAATTTTTTCTTCCTTTACCTCTGGAGGCACAGCCCAGAGTTTTTTGACCAACGGAAGTGCAGGGGCCTCGGCGATCGCTCACGTCCTTCACTTCCGGCGGTGCCCCCAGGGAATCGCCGTGTTGTTTACAAATACTTCGGGTAGAAAACCAGCAGAGTTTAGCTATATATCACATTTTTCACATCACTATATCACCGTGTAGACTAATCTGATGTTTGTTAAGTCTATAAACACAACAAACTGAACAAACGTTACTAAACACTGTAGCGCATTGAAACAAGAAGCCTGAACTGTTTACAACGCCTACCTTTTGACGCCTACCTGACGTGCTGACGTATTGCGGTAAGCGAGTTGTGTCATTTCCGGTGTTTCTGTGACAGCGTCTCTGTACTGCTCTGGTGAATTCTGCTAGCCTGTTTTCTCACTACAGTTGCTTTAACGTCTACTTCAAGTCTTAACCCACACTGGTTCTGTTTAAGCACTTATAGCTCTCCTCCTTTCTACGACTTTCTCGCTAATCTCTTAGCTGTTGTTTGCACGTTACTAGCC
>NC_065525.1:46370329-46373346 GCF_006386435.1 Epinephelus moara | reverse complement strand
TAACCATAGACTGTATAAAAATAAGGTAATAACTCAATAAACGGTCCGTGAATAAAATATTTTTTCCAGCGGATATCTTAGTTACAACATGATTGAGCTAGCAAAGCAGTTTTGTGTTGCTATGTGTGGTATTTATTCAGTTATGGGAAATCACGATGTCTAGAAAGCATCAGTGGCTACAGCTGACAGGGACAGTTAGCAAAGCTAACATCAGGACGTCATCTGTTAAAAGCCTCCCGTTGATGGATACGACATGAAACTACTCCAGTTAGTTCAATCATGTTGTAACTAAGACATCCGCTGGAAAAAAAAAAAAATTTCACGTTGACGAGACGGTTTTTTGGGTGGAGCGGTCGCTATGGACGCGGAGCTTGCTGTTTCTGGAGGTACACATTTCCTGGGGACACCTGCACGTCTCGGCCACGCCCCCTCCATTGTGATTGGCTAAAGCGCAGCATGTTCAACCTCAAAGCCCCACCCTCCCCAGTCGTCTTTAACACAGGGCTGCCGACAGATTCTACAATGTAAATTGCAGAATCTGTCTTGAGAGATTAGTGATCAGCTAACTGTTAGCTGTTAGCACTTTGCTGTTAGCTGTTATCAGTTAACTGTTAGCACTTTGCTGTTAGCAGTTAACTGTAAGCACTTTGCTGCCAGCTGTTAGCACTTAACGGTTAGTTGTTAGCACTTTGCTGCCAGCTGTGATCAGTTAACTGTTAGCTGTTAACACTTTGCTGTTAGCTGTTATCAGTTAACTGTTAGCAGTTAACTGTAAGCACTTTGCTGCCAGCTGTTAGCACTTAACGGTTAGTTGTTAGCACTTTGCTGTTAGCTGTGATCAGTTAAAGGGGAACTAAACCCCCTTCTCTGGGCATTACTCTGCCCACAGCTTGATTTCAAAAAGTTCAGAAAAGATAGGCGGAGCTGAGGGAAGGAGAGGGGGGGGGAGACAGGCGAGCGGCTGAGGAAGGGGGCGGAGTTAAGATTGTCCCTTGCTGCGGGGAGAGAGGTCCCTCTCCTCCGCTCCACACTTCGACTTATTTTCATTGTGCCGATGGTGGCTTGGAAAACCGCCCCTAACTGTGTCACATGGGCAGAAGGGAAGGCGGCCGGTTCTATTTCTCCCTCTCTGGGAGCCTGGGCTCAGAGCAGCAGCCCACCGCATCCATCCACCCCTCCCTCCCTCGCGGCCCGGCCGCACATACACCCCCCCGAGGCTCGGCTCTCTCTGCGGACAGAATGGTTTTATAGTAAGGGGAGGAGTAAAGGGAGGAGGGCAGGCTTTAGTGTGGACGGTTAGTGACGTCATTCGCCTCGAAAAAGAATCATTCGCCTCCAATGTAATGTAATGTAAATTCAAATGTAGTAACCAGGTTTCAAGCTGTAGAGGGCACTCCATACCACATTTTTAAAATAAAATGTAGATTTTCAACAGTTTGCACTAAACTGTCAAGATTTTGAGCAGGATCAGTCAGTAACACGACTATACAACCAGAAACAATGATTATCAGCTGAAAAAAATGGTTTTAGGGTTTAGTTACTCTTTAACTGTTAGCACTTTGCTGTTATCAGTTAAGTGTTAGCACTTTGCTGTTAGCAGTTAACTGTAAGCACTTTGCTGCCAGCTGTTAGCACTTAACGGTTAGTTGTTAGCACTTTGCTGTTAGCTGTGATCAGTTAACTGTTAGCTGTTAACACTTTGCTGTTAGCTGTTATCAGTTAACTGTTAGCACTTTGCTGCCAGCTGTTAGCACTTAACGGTTAGTTGTTAGCACTTTGCTGTTAGCTGTGATCAGTTAACTGTTAGCTGTTAACACTTTGCTGTTAGCTGTTATCAGTTAACTGTTAGCACTTTGCTGTTAGCAGTTAGCACTTAATGGTTAGTTGTTAGCACTTTGCTGTTAACTGTTAACACTTTGCTGCCAGCTGTTAGCACTTAACGAACTGAGTCTGAAATAAAGATTGATTGATTGATTTTCTGTTAGCGGTTAAGTGCTAGTTGTTCTCACTTTGCTGTTAGATGTTAACTGTTAGCACTTTGCTGTGAGCTGTTAGCACTGGTAGTTTCCAGCTGTTAGCACTTAAGTGCTAGTTGTTAAGACTTTGCTGTTAGCTGTCAGCAGTTAGTTCTCATTACCTGTGAGCAGCCGGTGGGCGCAGTGAACAGTTCATGAAGGCTTCATTGATTTAACTTGTGATGCGTTCAGGCTCTCCTCAGTAAAAATGAGTACTGTGTGAAGGTAAATTATAAGGTTCTCATAATGCGTTGACTGTAATCTTGTAAAATGTAATTTCTGGTGATAAACTTGAATAAATCAGCTGTTTGAAGAGGAAATGTGTTTTCACTGGAATATAAAACAGATATTACAGATTAATTGAGTCAGATACAGTGAACACGTAGTAATAATAATAATAATACATTTTATTTGTAACGCACTTTACATTATAAAATAATCTCAAAGTGCTACAATACAATTCATAAAAACAACAATAAAATTCAACACAAGTAGGTTCTTTTAAAAAGGTGGGTTTTCAAGCTGCAGACGGGGGATATTAAAAATGTTTTTCATGTTGAAGAAGGTTCTGTTAAAGGTTGGTTCATAAATGTGTCTGATTGAATTTGTGCTTATTCATGTGCTCATGAAGAAGACTTTGGTCGATACGCGTAGGTCTGTTTTGTTGCCATTGCTCAAATAAAGTTACTTTATATATTTTTACCTGAAGACGGAGTGCCTCTGCATTTTTTCCTTGGTTGTCTGCATTTTTTACAAACAGGAAGACCTCCTTGGTTTTTGTTCCATATCAATTCACCTGCTTTACTGAAGAGCACCTGTCGAGTCAGAGCCTTGTTTTTCCAAGCAGCACTTCCTTCCTTCTTTCTTTTTCAATCTAAATATATATTAGGTCTTACAGCTGTGTTTGAGGTTAGATAGGTACTATCTGAGGACAGGAGGTCATGAATTTTGCCTCTAAGAGTTAGAATTTTGTCATTAAAAAAGCTCATAAAATCATTACTG
>NC_065525.1:46362346-46369505 GCF_006386435.1 Epinephelus moara | reverse complement strand
TGAGGTTGTTATGCACAACTCCTCTTTGTTTAATTTTAGATTTAGATAATTTAGGTGGTCGGGGGACAGACACCGTTTGTATAAAACTATGGAAACTATGGCTGGGTAACTGAACTAGAAGCTCAGAGAAGCGACACCTGGTATCCAAAGAATGTTTGTGGCAATGGTGGTTGCATTTGGTTGAAGACTTTTGGAGATATAGATGTTAATTGATTTTGCATATTCTTAAAAATATAGAGTGACGGACTTCTGAATTGAGAATCTATTTATATGCAGAGCCACGTCCCCTCTAAAGTTCATTGGTCAATATCATCAAAACACAATGACATATCAATAAGTCTTTGACAACTTTACCAACATTTCATCCCATAATGATTCCCAGAACATTTTGTACAAATTTGACCTACGCCTTAGGAGGAGATGTCAAAAAGGTGTTTTTCAAAAAATTCAATCGAGCTGGGGGACCTTGACTTTTGTTTTCAGGCTTCTGTAGAACTCCTTCACCTGACAGTGTGTGTCGAGTTTCAAGTCAATCTGACATACGGTGCGAGGATGGTGGTCTTTCAAAACCAAATTTTCCTTGACCTTAATTATAGCGCCCCCATCTGGCCTGTTGGCATTGTATATCTTGAGCATCATTTATATACAACTTCCAGTCATTGGTGAAAATGTCGTCTCTCTACGATGTACCACCTCATGGGAATTTGCAAAAACATTTCTGAATAATAATAATAATAACAATGAACAGTACAAAAACTAAATGGTTTCAGCCCTTCGGACTTGAACCCCTAATAATTTATAAACTGTGGACACTGAGACACATTGAGGACCGTGACCTCACTCTGATGGCACGTTCAGGTGACTTGGGACAGTCATGTTTGTTCATCTGTTCAGTCATTAATTCATTTAATTAATAATATGACCTGTGACTGTTCATTAAAAATATAGTCCAACTTTATTGCAGTGTTTCCCTGTTGTTTCCTGTGTCCCTGGTGTCAAGTTGTCCACAGTGGACATACATGTGTCCAACACTGATGGATCTTTCTGGACTGTTGTGGACTCACTGCTTCTTGAGCAGTGGCCCTGAGACTTTTTCACACACTGCAATAATTTAATTTAACTTGTGCAATAACCCCATTCACCCTGACTGTATATATTCTGTTTGTGTAAACAATCTTGTTCAGTTTACAATATATATATGTATATATATATATTTATTTACGTTTATGTTTGTTAATAATTCCTGTTTATTTAACTATATATTTGTTAATACTACTGTTTAAATTTCTTATATTTTCACGTATCTTTCCTCTCTTGCAAGGAGCACCTGTAACATAAATAATTTCCCCTCGGGGATCAATAAAGTATTTCTGATTCTGATTCTGATTCTTTAATATTTCATAAAGAACAAAAAGACTAAACATGTCTGTCACATGACACAGGGCAGATCACAGACAGAACAACAACCTGCTGGATTAACTTCAGAAAAATGTCCCATTGGACCTGAATGCACCACTGAACACCCTGTCCAATAAAAACTAAAGCGTCCTGTGGACATGTTGAGATCATGAGACAGACAGGTGATAAACATCATACAGAGAACACCAACATGTCACAGTGTCTCACTATGAGACTTCAGGGACCAGAGACTGTCTCCTGTGTCTGTCCTCCTTGTCTCAGACCAATCACAGTGACTGTCTCATATAAAACACGTGTATTAACAATGTAATGTCATGTTCTATAATCAGCTGTTAATATTTACAGAGACCAAGACAGAAGACCTGATCTGTCCACTTTACCTAATTTCACTCTACCTCTGAGGACGTCTCTGGACAAAAGCAGAGACGGCTGTAGAAACGTCACTGTGTGTGGGTGATTTGAAATCTTCTTCAAATCATCGTCTCTCAGTGAATTTAATGATTGATGTACCACAGTCCACCGGCAGGAGGCAGCAGAGAGGCGCCATGACCGACCTTATCACAGACGAAGAAGCCAGAGCAGGAAGTGACGACACGGAGGCTCCATCCATGTTGTTGATAGATGCAGTTAGCCTGTGAGAGGTGAAATGATATCTTACTGAGAGTTTTCTGACATTGTTGGAACATCTTGAGGTCATGATGAGTTCTCCGGAGGACAGACACGGAACCAAAAGACCCGCCTCTCCTGCTGACGTAAGCATCATTATACTAACGTCACAGGTCAGATGATGTTAGTATCAGGAGTTAGCCTCTCTGCTAACGGTATTCTTTATCCTCAGACCTGAACACGTTTTATTTTCAGTCCCGACAGAGTTTATTCTTCTCTTATTAAATATTATATATAAATATATATATATATATATATATATATATATATATTAATTACAGTAAATATATCACTGATTATATCTCAGATACAGAGGTACAGGTGGGTTTATGGTTGATTATATCTCAGATACAGAGGTACAGGTGGGTTTATGGTTGATTATATTTCAGATACAGAGGTACAGGTGGGTTTATGGTTGATTATATCTCAGATACAGAGGTACAGGTGGGTTTATGGTTGATTATATTTCAGATACAGAGGCACAGGTGGGTTTATGGTTGATTATATTTCAGATACAGAGGCACAGGTGGGTTTATGGTTGATTATATTTCAGATACAGAGGCACAGGTGGGTTTATGGTTGATTATATTTCAGATACAGAGGCACAGGTGGGTTTATGGTTGATTATATTTCAGATACAGAGGCACAGGTGGGTTTATGGTTGATTATATTTCAGATACAGAGGCACAGGTGGGTTTATGGTTGATTATATCTCAGATACAGAGGCACAGGTGGGTTTATGGTTGATTATATCTCAGATACAGAGGCACAGGTGGGTTTATGGTTGATTATATTTCAGATACAGAGGCACAGGTGGGTTTATGGTTGATTATATTTCAGATACAGAGGCACAGGTGGGTTTATGGCTGATTATATCTCAGATACAGAGGCACAGGTGGGTTTATGGCCGATTATATCTCAGATACAGAGGCACAGGTGGGTTTATGGCCGATTATATCTCAGATACAGAGGTACAGGTGGGTTTGTGACTGGTTAGAGATGCTTTTTATTTAAATGTATCCAACAATATCTTTGATGATGATGTAACTCATCACCAACCTGTTATTATCGGCTGTAATGAAATAACATTATAAAGAAACACATGGCAGCATTAATGTGTAATAACAAAATTAGACCTACATAAACATTTCTTTTCAAAGAAGACATCAGACTCTGTCCTGTGACATCAGGAGACACAGCGAGACACCTTCAGGTCAGATGTAACAGGTCAGATAACGGGTCAGATACAACAGGTAAGATGCAACAGGTCAGATGTAACAGGTCAGATACAACAGGTCAGATACAACAGGTCAGATAACGGGTCAGATGCAACAGGTCAGATGCAACAGGTCAGATGTAAGAGGTCAGATACAACAGGTCAGATACAACAGGTCAGATAACGGGTCAGATACAACAGGTCAGATACAACAGGTCAGATGCAACAGGTCAGATGTAAGAGGGTCAGATACAACAGGTCAGATACAACAGGTCAGATGTAACAGGTCAGATGTAACAGGTCAGATGCAACAGGTCAGATGCAACAGGTCAGATGTATAAGGTCAAGTACAACAGGTCAGATGCAACAGGTCAGATGTAACAGGTCAGATGTAACAGGTCAGATGTAACAGGTCAGATACAACAGGTCAGATGTAACAGGTCAGATGTAACAGGTCAGGTACAACAGGTCAGATAACAGGTCAGATACAACAGGTCAGATAACAGGTCAGATACAACAGGTCAGATGTAACAGGTCAGATACCAGGTCAGATACCAGGTCAGATACAACAGGTCAGATACAACAGGTCAGATGTAACAGGTCAGACGTAACAGGTCAGATACAACAGGTCAGGTTCAACAGGTCAGATACAACAGGTCAGGTACAACAGGTCAGATGTAACAGGTCAGGTACAACAGGTCAGGTACAACAGGTCAGATGTAACAGGTCAGATGCAACAGGTCAGATGCAACAGGTCAGATGTAACAGGTCAGATGCAACAGGTCAGATATAATAGGTCAGATGCAACAGGTCAGATGTAACAGGTCAGATGTAACAGGTCAGTTGTGTCTGCTTTAAAGAAAAATAATCAGCTTTAAAACTGATTAATGTTTTCTATAGTGTACAATCAGCTGAAAATAAAAATCAAATGAGTCGTTTATATCTACACTAGGGTTGGGTCGGTTCTCGGTAACACCAATTCGGTCCGGTACTCCGTCTTGGACCGGGTTTTATTTTTTGAGACCGACCGGACCGCATACTTGGGCAGAACATACGCGGAGCGGACACCGTGGAGGTCCGCCCGGTAAAAGTGGACGTCCGTAAGCCCTGTGCGCGCAAAGCACGACCGCGCGGACTCCGCTTCACGCACCAGTGTCACACAAAAGACTGTTCGGCATGTATTTTTCACATCGCGGGGATTTTTCACGGACATTTTTACATGGAGTCCGCTCTGCTTATAGTACGCCCGAGTCTGTGAGCACCTGTGTCTGCCTCTTCACCAAGCGCACAGCAAGCAGGAGAGAGAGGGGGGTGGGGCGGGGACTGAGCTAGGAGGTGCGAGTGCGCATGCACCTCTACTGTAGCCTGGAGTTTGTTTAATAGTGACGGGGAGTCGATAATGGCGGACAATTTAGTCTGGACGAAATCAAGGAATGCGCCACTATGGCAACACTTTGGCTTTGAGCCAGACGAAGGAGGCAACCCTTGTTTGCACTGATTGAGTAAGCTGCAAAATTTATTTGTAAGGAATAAAAGAAACAACTTGTTACTGTCACTCTGTTGTCCTAAGCTCGTTTTTTATTTTAAATGAGTCAACTGCGCCCCCAAGTGGCGAAAATCCGATATCACCGACTTGATGCGGTTTTTTACAAAAACTGGACCGTTTTTTTTTTTTTCTCACACCGACCCAACCCTAATCTACACAGGGAGCAGGTCCCCATCTACAGAGAGCACCATGTTTCTACAGTAGCCCAGAGTGGACAAACCAAACACTGACTCTAGATAGAGACATTCATGTTTCATAGTCAGCAGCTCCTCAGTGACGAGCAGTGTCAGAGAATGGCTGGAATCAGGTAGGAGGTGTATACAAGACAGAAAAATTCTTCCATTCGGGTTCTGAAAAGGAATATTCCACCCCTGTGCACCCGATTAGATTTTCTTTCGGGTTGGCTGTTTTCATTTGGGTTGAGGTGTTTACAAGGAGTATTTCTTTTTTTTTTAAAGATATGTTTTTGGGCATTTTTGCCTTTAATGCATAGGACAGCCAAGTGTGGAAGGGGGAGAGAGAGAGGGGGATGACATGCAGCAAAAGGCCACAGGCTGGACTCGAACCTGGGTTGCTGCGGCAACAGCCTTGTATATGGGGCGCCTGCTCTACCACTAAGCCACCGACGCCCCTACAAGGAGTATTTCTATTCGGGTAGGGCTTCCAACCCGAATGCAAAAGGAATACATGGCTCCATGTAAACGCACGCCCGAATGCAAAAGGAATACATGGCTCCATGTAAACGCACGTACTGAAGGAATTCTGACCAGGAGAAGTTTCAGATGGTTGTAATCTGTAATCTGTAATCCTCACTGATAGACGTCACTGAATCCTCCTGAATCTGACACACTGCTCTCTTAACCTCATCAGAACTGTAAATCTGCCTCCATATTAACATAAATAAGTGAGACTAATAATCCTTTTATTATGGATTTGCATTCTGCAGCCACTTGGTTCTGTTTTCCCTCCTTTGTTTCCACCTCTGTCTCCTCCGTGTCTCCAGTATTTGGAGCTTTGTGCACTTTGTGCTTTTACTTTTTGTGTCCCAGAATGCAGCAGACTGAACTCTGATGAGTCACATGATCAGTGGTCATTTCACCCTGAGTGGATCTGACAGTTCAGCCACTGTTTGGGATCATCGCTGTGATTTCACTATCTGATGTGTTGCAAAGTTTGGAGGGGATTCTTCCCTGACCCTGTAAATCAGACCCTGCCACACGTGTTTACTCTCAGCAGTCTTATTTAGACACTCAGAGTAGACAGCTGTTAAAGCCATAGCTACACACACCTGCAGTGGACTGCAGGAGTCACTGATGCTTCAGAGGTGTCTGTCATTGGACCGTCCGTGTGAGTCCTCAGAGGGTTAAAGGGACAACGGGTCCTGTTGGTCACTGCTTTGTACAAACAGTTGTGACATGTCTGATGAATTCTTCTCTTGATGAGCAACCATGAGTCCACCTGATGACGGTTTGTTCTCTCGGCAGGACGGGTCCACACAGTGGGCGTCAGCTGATCTGGGAAGCAACGAGAGGAAGCAGAAGTTTTTACGTTTGATGGGAGCTGGAAAGGTTTGTTTTTTGTATTACACATCACTGTACTGTCAGTTTATCGTGGGCCTGTGGTCTGTAGTGTTACATAAGATAAAACATCAGCCGTGTTCGTCCTGTCCCTGTGACTCGTCACCTTCAGACAAGTCCTGACAGTTTATATAAAGTGGGATTGTTTCTGTCTTTCAGAAGGAACACACTGGGCGTCTCGTCATCGGAGACCACAAGTCCACTTCCCACTTCCGCACTGGTGAGCTTCTGTACTTCAGTAAAACACTCTATTTGTTCTGCTGATGTCCAAACTACTGTCCCTTTGCCATGTAGCCATGCTGCCTCACCTTTATGCTTCCCCACAACACATTGGCCTCACAGATCTGTCCGTGCGTGGACAGGCCTGTGATGGCCGGGTGTGCCTGCTGTGACTGGTGTCTCCTCTGCAGGACAGGAAGATAAGAAGATGAACGAGCAGCTGGAGCAGCAGTACCAGCAGAGCATGGACGGGAAGCTGTCGGGACGGAACCGGAGACACTGTGGGCTGGGTTTCAGTGAGGTGAGGGGTTGCTCAAAGCCACAGGACGGGATTAAAGATTAAATACTTTCAAGGATAACTTTGGTATTTTTCAACCTGGGCTCTATTTCCCCATGTGTATGTGTGCGTATGATTCATGGGTACCACTCATTCTAAAATTGGTTCAGTATTGAGGCGCAAAACGAGCTAAAACGGTAATGGGGGCAAATGCGTCCCGTATAAAAGTGCTTTTTTTC
>NC_065525.1:46359763-46362114 GCF_006386435.1 Epinephelus moara | reverse complement strand
AGAGAGAGCTACAGACACAGTGGAGCAGAGCTCGTGACATCACACAGCCCAGAGGTAAGGGAAAGGCTAGTATGCTATTTACAGAGATAGCACTGGCGACCTGAACCGGTCAGTGGCGAAAAAACACACACTTCACACACACATACTCACTTACAGTACCCAGCGGGGCCGCCCTCCCCCTCTCTGCTCCAACACTGACTGACAGCTGACTCCACTCATAGCACTGGCGATCTGAACCGGTTAGTGGCGAAAAAAAGCACTGTTAATGTGCAAACTTATACGGGACGCATTTGCCCCCGTTACCGTTTTAGCTCGTTCCGTGGCTCCAGTTGCATCCGCCTCCCTCAATACTGAACCAATTTTAGTACAAGTTGTACCTATGAATCATACGCACACATACACATGGGGAAATAGGGCCCAGGTTGAAAAATACCGAAGTTATCCTTTAATCTTAGATCTTTACTTTAATAGAATCACCACTGAGGGTGCACAGAGCGCCGATCACTTTACTGACTCATTCTGTGTTGTAGTGAGACTGTTGAATATTGACTGTCTCAAATATTCTAGTGTTCAAACTTACCCGAGTAACACAGTGTGGAAATGCGTGTTGAAGGAGGAGAAGGGGGGCAGACTCCAAATATGGTCCATCTCAAGAGCAGCTCGGCGTGGCTCAGCATTGTTAAACTGGAAACACAAAGCACCATGGCGTGCTTTGATTCAGAGCTGCTTAAAGACCTGTAGATGAGCTTTGTTCTTCAGACTCTGTGTTGTCTTTAATATGTCAGACACACACTAACACACACACACACACAAAACTAAACCCCTTCATCTCTTCCTTCTCTGTCCCACAGCCTGAGCCACAGTCTTGTCCGTCCCCACCTGTGGACAATCAGACAAAAGCAATAGAGTCAGACAAGTCCACCAATGAGAAAGAGCCCACAGACGCCCAGGACGCAGGCAGAGACCCCGCCCCAAAGGAACAGACCTCAGATCAGGCCGACAGCAGCTCACACAGCGAGGACGAAGAACGGAAACACAACTTCAAAATGACCTTTGTGAAGTCAGTGTAGAGCTGAGGGGGGTGGGGTGGGGGGGGGGGCAGGGGGGTGGGACGAGTTTTTGTAATCTCAAATTTGTACATTTGATTTGTTGAACTGTCGGCGATCATTTTGTCTCCACACAAACACTCATCCTCATCATCCTCATCCTCATCATGGAGCGACAGCCTGGTCTTATGTCGTCAGAGAATAAAAAGTTTCTGTTTGAGTTGTGTCAGCAAAGTCTAGAAGCGTCTGGCCGAGTGATGTCAGGTTGAGACTGTCCACTTTAGATTTAGTTTTTGTTTTAACAGTCGTGTTGGATGAAACAGGATTATTGTTCTGCAGCATTATCGATACACACGTTGTTGATATTGTGAACTCTTGTTTGAAACCAGTAAAGGGAAGTGTCTGTTGTAATGTTTGTTGTTGCCTGTAGAGCTACAGTCTCTCTCACACACACACACACGGGTTTATATGTGTGAAACATTCTCGTAGATATGTTAAAGTAAATTCACTGTGTCACTGACTTTGTTCTCTGAGTCAGCACAGAGGTGAGTAACACGTGTCAGACGGTTAATTTAATCAGAGCTGTGTCACAAACGACAGCTGGGGTCAAACATTTTGAAAAAGAAGCTGAACCATCACACTGACCTAAATATTCAGACACGTGGGGCCGTATTCAAAGATTCCTCGTACACAGAGTTTTTCTAAGTGATGAAATATTAAGAACATAATGAGAACTGTCTCGTTTTCTGAGAATTTCCCATTAAAGTTAAGACATAAATTTAAGACTGTCCTGGTAAAAATAAGTTATTCACAGAGCGTCTCACACCTTAAAACAGCTGCTCAGATGAAACCAGTTAGAGCAGGAGGAGGAGCTTAAGAGTTTCTGAATCAGAGGAGAAAATGGTGGAAACACAAACAGGTCAGAGAAATATTCTGCAAACACTGGACGACAGAGAGGAAATTACAGTTTTTCACGATTGTCAACACACGTTTCTCAATACAATAACAGCTTTCTCAATACTGCACACACAAAACTGAAAACTGCACACACAAAATGCTAAACCTGACACTCCCTTTGCAAGAAGACTCTTGCCATCAAATCTCTACATTGTGTTCACAAAATGGAACTCATGTTTTCATTTGCTACACAGTCGTATTTTCCAATGACACATACCATTCATTGAGCACACACAACTAAGCTTTTGCTGCACACTACCAAGCATTTACAGCACATTGTAGTGCAAAATTGAAAACACTATTGTAAAATGGAACACACCATATGAATGACAATGACTCTGGAAAATA
>NC_065525.1:46353566-46355876 GCF_006386435.1 Epinephelus moara | reverse complement strand
GGCAAATTGTGATTTGTGATATTGGGCTTTATAAATAAAATTGATTGATTGATTGATTGATTGATTGTGTGTTGTAGGTTGATACCACTGAGTTGTCACATGAGAAGTGTGTGTAACAACAGAACATTGTGTGTAGTGTTTTGACAACAAGTTAATGTGCAGTTGACTGCAGAGTGTATTGTAGGTTGAAGCTTTGAGCTTTTACATGAGAGGTGTGTGCAACAACTGCACATTGTGTGTAGTGTTTAGACAACAAGGTGATGTGCAATTGGCGTCAGAGTGTAAAGAAGGAAAGTCAGAGTCTAGGGGAGTCATAAGGGAGTGTGAAGTAGTGACAATTCGGGTCGAGCGAATGGTACGTGAAGTTAAGGTTGTGCAAATTGTGCCAAGGTTTAGATTTTTGTGTGTTAACAATCGTGAAAAACTGTAAATGATACAAATGATGTCATCAGGGATACACAGGCACCACCTGTCTCCAACACCACCCCACCTCTGAGGCCTGGTGGAGGCGGCATCACAAGGACAGACTGGGAGGAAACAGGCACCACCTGTCTCCAACACCACCCCACCTCTGAGGCCTGGTGGAGGCGGCATCACGAGGACAGACTGGGAGGAAACAGGGACCACTTGTCTCCAACACCACCCCACCTCTGAGGCCTGGTGGAGGTCACATCATGAGGACAGACTGGGAGGAAACAGGGACCACTTGTCTCCAACACCACCCCACCTCTCAGTGTGATGGAGTTTTTCATCTTAGTTTTCTTTATTAAATGTGCAGAAATGTTAAAGGACCTGTTTTGGCTCTGATATTATGGGATGCTGAGCAGATTAAAACAGATAAAAACAGATTTCATCATCAGGCTGCAACAAAACAAACTGTGTAAAAAGTGAGTGTGTGTGAGCGCTGTCTGAAGGGGCGGTGAATAATTATATTTATCAGTTAAATCACCGGATGAAACTATAAACTTCAATTTAATCAATTTTATTTATCAGTTGTTATAACAAACAGCTTTTAATATTTCACATTTTTATCTCTAAACTTTGCACGTAAACCAGTTTGAAGGTAATTAGGGACTGTTCTTTATTTATCAGAGCAGGGGTGTTGCTGGGGGAAATCCATGACCCTAACCCTCCACCATAAATCAGCAATTAGATTTTGGATGTTTGAAAGTTACAAGTTGAAAAAAGTCTCAGTTTTTTAGTCTTGTCGTGCAGATGGTTTATTTTTGGACAAATTTGAAATGAGACGTAGAATAAAGTGATTGTGATGAAATATCAGTATTTACTGAAGTTATTTACTTTATTTTTCCTGTCTCTCACACATGATGCGTCTGAGAACCGTCTGAAATACAACAATGACTTTTTAACAAAATTGTAAATTTGTTGATTCTTAAAGAAACATGCGTTCATGTTTTTAAATAAATACAAAGTAGAGTCATTTAAATGTGTACGCCCCTCCCCTCAGACAAAATAAAATCAGAAGTCCCTCCTCATTGGTTAACAAATTATTTGACACACCTCCCCATTTTAGCACCGCCCCTCCCCCTCCCGCTGATAAGTAACGAACTGTCCCTAAGTTCCCGGCCCTTACTTCCGGATGTTTGTCTGTGTCTAAGGAAATGTCTCCAGTCACACAGCTTTACCCTACTCACACAGCAGGCTGCAGACACAGTTTAACCACGTGACCCCCCCCATCGGGCGTCAGAGCATCACCTTACATCACGGAAGACACCGACACCGTCTCAGCACCGTCTGTTACAGGGTGGAGTCGCTCAACAGGTAAGACTCACCTCTATTCATCAGACAGAAATAAAACGGGTTCATTCACACTGATGGTGTAAGATTAAAAACGAGTTCACTGCGCAGGTTAATGACAGCTACAGACTGCGGTCACACACAGGCACACACACACAAACTGAGACACACAGAGAGACAGAGACACACTGAGACACACACGCATAGTTCTAAGACAGTGATCTGTGTGAATGTGACCTCTCACCTACATATCAGGAGCTCTTAATGTCCGATCAGCTGTTTTCAGCTGTTTATCTGCTGTTAACTGGTTAAACCAGCGAGCCAATCAGATTAAATGACTCAGTAACAACTGAAATTATTGGTCACATTACTGTCGAGTTAAAACAGAAAGGGAAACCAGCCCTGCGTTCCAATACCCATACTACCATACTATTTAGTATGCCAGAAAAAGAATTAGTGTGTCCCAATACATAGTATGTCAGATGCAGTATGCCAAAAGTACCAGGATGTTCTACTACATCCAGCCATATTTCGCAGTATGCATGTCAGCATGCT
>NC_065525.1:46319703-46349294 GCF_006386435.1 Epinephelus moara | reverse complement strand
TTATAATGTTTAATATATAGACTACATGTTATAATGTTTAATGTAGACTACATGTTATAATGTTTAATGTAGACTACATGATATAATGTTTAATGTAGACTACATGTTATAATGTTAAATATATAGACTACATGTTATAATGTTTAATATATAGACTACATGATATAATGTTAAATGTAGACTACATGTTATGATGTTTAATGTAGACTACATGTTATAATGTTTAATATATAGACTACATGTTATGATGTTTAATGTAGACTACATGATACAATGTTTAATGTAGACTACATGTTATAATGTTTAATATATAGACTACATGTTATAATGTTTAATGTAGACTACATGTTATAATGTTTAATGTAGACTACATGTTATGTTTAATGTAGACTACATGTTATAATGTTAAATATATAGACTACATGTTATAATGTTTAATATATAGACTACATGTTATAAGGTTTAATGTAGACTACATGTTATAATGTTTAATGTAGACTACATGTTATGATGTTTAATGTAGACCACATGTTATAATGTTTAATGTAGACTACATGTTATAATGTTTAATATATAGACTATATGATATAATGTTTAATGTAGACTACATGTTATAATGTTTAATATATAGACTACATGTTATAATGTTTAATATAGACTACATGTTATAATGTTTAATATATAGACTACATGTTATAATGTTTAATGTAGACCACATGTTATAATGTTTAATATATAGACTACATGTTATAATGTTTAATGTAGACTACATGTTATAATGTTTAATATATAGACTACATGATATAATGTTTAATGTAGACAACATGTTATAATGTTTAATATATAGACTACATGATATAATGTTTAATGTAGACTACATGTTATAATGTTTAATGTAAACATGTTATAATGTTTAATGTAGACTACATGTTATGATGTTTAATATATAGACTACATGTTATGATGTTTAATGTAGACTACATGTTATAATGTTTAATGTAGACTACATGTTATGATGTTTAATATATAGACTACATGTTATGTTTAATGCATTATCACCTGTAGTGACCACCTGTAGTAACCACTTGTAGTAACCACCTGTAGTGACGGCACAAACACCTCCCTTCATCATCAGTCTGAGGACAGCTCTGGGTGATCCCTTTCTGTTACTCACATACGCTGCCTCACACTCACATATGCACTTCATTACTGATTACTGACGCTACACATTTGTTTAATTGAACTCATGTTTTTGTTAATGAAGTATTATTCTCGTTGTTTTGTTTCCTGTTGTGTGGCAGCTGTTGATCGGGGCTGTGACTCTCACTGCAGCTGAATCCAGTTATTACAATGACAGACAAAGACAGTCTCACCATTTTGCTTCATTGTCTTTTGTAATAAAATATATTTTCTCTTGAACCCGAATGTGAATAATATCGGTGGTGTTTAAAACATGTTTTATACCAGTTAACAGCCAGCAGACATTTTGGAAAATGGCTTCTACGGCCCAATATCCAGATGTCTTTTAAATGTAGTAAACTATATAGGGACTGACTGAGATGCACTGAATAATATAAGATGATATTATTGATATCCTAATAATGATTTTATTCATTAAAGGCTCGCGCTCTCATTCTGCAGACATCTGTCTCTCCTCCAGATGGTGATGGTCCAGTTTGGTGAGTTGAATTTTGAACATGGTCTGTTCAGATATGTGGGAACATTTCAAATGTTTAGACTTTAATGTGGCCATAATGATTATGTTAACTGTAAGCATCATGTAGGAGAGAGAACAAATACTACTGAACTACTGCTCCTGTAGTAACTGTAGTACCTACTACTGCTGAAACTAATTATACTGAACAAAATCTAAATGTGAACAGAACTAAATATAACTTTGCTCTTTAAGAAACAAACTAAGGTCTTACCTTCAAAATGGACACTGCTAAAGAGACTGAAAATGATCCTGACGGGTCGCAGATGCCTCCATTGTCCTGTCTGTCCATGAAAAGTGGTGCCTCCATGGAGTATCCTCTGTGCTTCAGAAAACACGCTGCTGCTGCTGCTGCTGCTGCTGCTGGGTTCGTACACGTCTGTTCTGGGCTAAATATCTTTACAACCACTGACAACATGTCTGTGAAAACTGATCATAATGGGAATAAAACATTTTTCTGTCTCATCAGCTCAGCAGATTTTGATCAATCAGGCCTCCCTGCCTCGTCCTGTCTGTCCTTGAAAAGTGATGCTTCGATGGAGTATCCTCTGCACTTCAAAATGGACACTGCTGATGGGTACGTATAGTCTGTTCTAGGTTGAGCTGTATGAGCTATGCTAAGTGAAATATCTTTAAACCACTGGCATTAGACATTTACATGAAAACTGTTGCAGATAATTAACGAGACTAAAACCTGACTTTGTCTTTCTTTCTCATCAGCTCAGTTAATTTTGACAAATCAGACTTCCCTGCGTCGTCCTGTTTGTCCGTGAAAAGTGATGCCTCCATGGAGTATCCTCTGCACTTTAAAAAAGACGCCACTGATGGGTACATACACGTCTGTTCTGAGTTTAGCTGTGGTAGCTATGCTAAGAGCAATACAGCCACTGGTGTTGTCTGTCTTTCTTTCTTTCTTTCTTTCTTTCTTTCTTTCTTTTTCTTTCTTTCTCATCAGCTCAGTTAATTTTGATAAATCAGACGTGTCTTCCTCGTCTTCCATGAAAACTCGTCATGACCTCACCACGAGAGATGCTAACATGTACAAAAACTTTATTTTGTCAGTTCACTTATTTACTAATGTGTTTTATTTATCCCAGTGCAGTTTAAAATGTGTCACTGTCTGATGTTAATAACTGTTTCCTGTCACCTGAAGTAGAGCTTAGATTCTCTGTGTGAGCCCGAGCCCGGCCCGACCCGACCCGGCCCGAGGGCCCAAGCCAGGTTGGGCCGGGACCCGCCACCCCCTCTGGCAGGCCCAGGCCAGGCTGGTCATGATGGGTTTTTTTTGGTGTGTTTTTTTTTTTTAAAGCTATGATTTGATAATGAAATGTTATAGGCTATGTATGCATTATAAAAAGTAAAATTAAACCACACTTTGTATGACACATAAAGTTACAACAAAGTTAGTTACAATGTTGCAACATTGTGCGCGCGCAGCCCTTCACCACCTGTCTCCCAGTCCCCACGCTCGACAGCCTTGCATCACAAAATGGAGCTTCAGGATGCAAAGAAGAAGTTAATATCTGGGGAATTAACACTCTCCAACTGCGCTGGAAAGTCTGAGGTATGGAGCACCTTCAAGTTAGTCGTGAACACCAGTGACAACATGTGTGTTGGCTTTGCCAAGTGCATGAAGTGCGACGTACTGATAACTTATGACAGCAAAAAGACGGGGACCTCAACACTGAATCGGCACATGAAGAAGGCCTGCCATGGCAAAAAAGATGAAAGTCAGCCGTCAATGTCCTCATTTGTGACAACTGAGAAAACCATCCCACTGAGTGAAGCAAGCCATTACTGAAAAATGTGTGGAGTTTTGCTGCAGGGATATACGGCCATTTAATGTTGTCAATGGAGAGGGCTTCCAAGCGTTAGCTCAAGAACTGATAAATGTTGGTGCCACACATGGTCGTGTATCAGCCCTGTCAGTCTTGCCTCATCACAGCACCATTTCCAAAACATGTTTAGAAAAGGCAGATGAAAAGAGAGAGGCTTTCACACAGCGGCTCAAGGATGTGCTGAAGACCGGAGATGTTGGAATGAGCACGGATATGTGGACTGACGACTATCGGAAGCTCAGCTACATGGCAATAACGTGCCATTATGCGACCCCCAACTTCATCTTAGTTGGAAAAATGCTGACCACAGCCGCGTTTCCCGCAGAGGATGCCAAAATGGGGAAAAACATAAGACGGGAAATAGTTAACCTGCTGATTAACAGATTTGGCCAGGACCCCCTCTCCCTGAGCCGAATTGTGTGGGTGACAGATCAAGGCAGCAACATTGTCAAAGCCCTGGAGCCATACAAGAGGCTGTCTTGTATGGATCATCTCATCAACACTGTCCTGCGTCACGGACTGGGCACCGATGCTAGGGCTAGGCGGTATGACAAAATGTTCATATCACAGTTTTAAGAAAAAATCATATCGGTTTCACGGTATTTTGCTCAGGTTTGGCCAACTTGACATGCTGCTGTGTTGTGCTATGGCCTATTCAAGTGCCGAAATTTGTTATTTACCTGACAACGCCTGAATGCAACACACGCTCCGCTCCATTAGTGCTGTGCTCGGACTCGGGACGGGTCGCCTTTTGTCAGGAAAATGCGGCCCGAGCCGTGCTCTAGTGTGCTCACCTGTGTGTGTGTGCGCTTTGTCTGTGTGTGTGTGTGTGCGTGTGTGCATGCGCATCGGGGTGAAACTCCGCCGTGCGCGATACAGAGGGCAGAGGAGAATTATAAACGGCGGTGCGCCGCTGCTAGTTGCATATAGGGGAAACACTGCTCTTTTTGGTATGAGTTCTTCTGGGTCATCATGTACAGTTGCTTCACTTTCAGGACTCTCTCCGGCAGCCATTCTCGCCTCTAAACTTTTCTATATGCTCTCACTCTCGCCCGCTCAAGCGCGCCTGTGGTGTGCAGCGGTGAAATGGGTCCCTGCTGAAACACTTTCCCGCCGCACACGTTTCGGATGTTGTTTGGGCTATTCACCAGTATTGCGGTATATGAAAAATTCATATCATAACGAAAATAAATACCGGGTTTCGGTACGAACCGGTATACCGCCCAGCCCTAATGGAAGCCCTATCCGAAAACGCACCAGATATTGGAGAGACCATATCTGCTGCCAAAACACTTGAGGTATGTAAAACAATCTGGCCTGGCTGCTCAGTTGTCAAAGACAGTGCTACAAATGAGGGACACCAGATTTAGTACTGTTTACCTCACCCTCAAGTCAGTGCAGGACATCTACCCGGAGCTACGTGCAAAACTGGAGACGCGTGGAGAACTTGAGCGCATCGAAAATATTGCACCAGACATGCTGAGCTTTTTGGTCAGTTTTTTGCAGCCATTCTACGATGCGCAGAGAGAGCTGGGAAGCGACAAATATGCCACCTTGAACCTGGCTTGCCTCTGGCTTGAAAAACTGAAAAGACATTGCCGGCCCTCTCCCACAGATTCCCAGCAACAAGCCTTTGTGCTCCAGAGACATGCAGAGTTACTTGTGCAAAAAATCAAACTTGACATGCTACACAAAGTTGCTCTTTTTCTCTGGCCCAAATTCAACCAACTGAGGATGATGTCAGCTGAAGAGATCGCTGAAGTACATGCCCACGTCCGCACCATGCTCTTGCCAACGATGGGGGAGGAGGAGGAAGATGCTGCAGCAGAAGAGACTGACAGGCCGGAGAGGGACATCGGCTTTACGCCGCCAAAAGCCAAAGCCAAGAGAGACTTTTCAGAGTGGGAGAACCAACATGTTGATTTTGAATCACACGAGGATGAAGCACGTATTTATATGGTGGACAGCCGCAGCACTAAGCAATCGCCACACTTTCTCCGCAGGTTCAGAGCTGCATGTCCGATCTGATGACCCCGGGGGCCGGGCCAGCCAGTCCATCTCTTTTGGAGTGTTTAAATCGGCTTAATTTAGCCTGTTCTTTTTGGATTTAGTTTTATTCGTTTTGAATACAACTTATTATGTACTATTTATTCTATTTATCATAGCCTAAATGCAAAATTCATGTGCATAATAGCCATATTTGTTTGAGCTTTTTTGTTTATTGCAACCTGAGCGTTTGCACTGTCTAATTAATTTATTTTGAAGACAATCTATTTTTCTATTATAAATAAGTGAATATGTATGTGTGTGTGCGACGTGCGTGCAAGCATGGGCCAGGCAGCCAGTCAATCTCCTCTCTTTTGGAGTGTTTAAATCGGCTTAATTTAGCCTGTTCTTTTTGGATTTTGTTTTATTCGTTTTGAATATATTTTATTATGTTCTATTTATTCTATTTATCACTGTTCATTTTTTTCGTTTGACCTTGGGATCCTAAAATAAACACCTGTTTTAATACCTTCCGTGTTGTGCCATTCATTAAGATCCCATATTTCTGTCATTCAAATAACAAGAATTGTGGGTTAATACTCTTAATTATAACAGCCAACTTATTGAAAAATGTTGGGTTTAAATCGGGCTCGGGCCCATAATTACAGTTAATTGGATGGGCTGGGCCGGGGCCCGGACATAACGGTCTGAATTTGAACACACCTGATTCACTTAATAAAATCAAATCATTCTGTGTTCATCATCAGGGACCGACAGGATGGTTCAGGATCAACAGAGATGGATGGAAACACCATATTTAAAGTAGGTCATCTGTCTGTTCTGACGTCGTGAGGGCTAACCTACATGTCGTCTGTTTGAAGAATCTGTTGTTGGAGAATAAGTTGGTCCGAGCTAACGAGGATCTGAGCCCTCACTCATTCTTTCTTTATCGTTACAGCTGGTGGAAGAACACAGTAAGAAGATTTTGCTACGTGAGCTGAACAGATATAAAAAGATTCTCTTCCCACATCTGTCACAACCTTCAGAGTGTGACCGGCAGGACGAAGACAGTTTGACGACTGAAAACAAAAAGGAAGACAGCAGTGCCAGTGAAGGAGCTCTGAAGATCGCTCTACATGTCTTAAAGGAAATGAACCAAAGAGAACTCGCTAACCAACTGGAGAAGCGTAAGTACCAAGAGAACGAACAAATCAAGTAAGATGTCATCATAAATCTAAAATGTTTGTTTTAGGAACATAATTGTATCTGGTGTTTTTCCCCAAAATGTTGAGAACGAAAGAAAAATATTCCAACAAAGGTTACGATGTCGTAACCCTGGTTCCATCAGCACAGGCAGAGCCTGTACTGTCCTCTACAATAGCTAATACTCTCCTCCAATCATGAGCAAGCATTTACAAACTGAAATTTGCATAAATATAGCCGGCCAATCAGGATATGTCTGCCTGAAAGCATGCGGACCCCACATTATATAAAGGAGTACCAAGACACTGTCCATCATACCTACACCCTCTTCAGCAGCAGCATAGAAGCGACAGGGCCTCGAGGTAGAGGGCGGAGCCTGTGGTAATAGAACTAAGGTTACAGTACTATAACCTTTGTTCTATCTCACACAGGCTCCGCCCTCTACTGGACTCTATAGGTACAGTGGGTGGAGCATGACATAATGTTGACCCAGCCACACAGATACTGACGGGCTAAATATGACCCAAAATATGAAAACACTCTTGAAGATGAAGTGAGGAACTCTGCAGCTCCACAGAACCGCCACATTTAATCAAATCACATTTATACTGCTGCAGATTTAACTTTGTCTGTTCAGTCAATCAATCAATCAATTTTATTTATAAAGCCCAATATCACAAATCACAATTTGCCTCACAGGGCTTTACAGCATACGACATCCCTCTGTCCTTATGACCCTCACAGCTGATCAGGAAAAACTCCCCAAAAAAACCACTTAACGGGGAAAAAAAACGGTAGAAACCTCAGGAAGAGCAACTGAGGGAGGATCCCTCTTCCAGGACGGACAGACGTGCAATAGATGTCGTACAGAACAGATCAGCATAATAAATTAACAGTAATCCGTATGACACAATGAGACAGAAAGAGAGAGAGAGAGAGAGAGAGAGAGAGAGAGAGAGAGAGAGAGAGAGAGAGAGAGAGAGAGAGAGAGAGAGAGAGATGCAGGTAATGACAGTAGCTTACAACAACATTATTGAAAGTAATAATATTATAGTTATAGTTCTGGCTACTGTGGTACAATATGTTGAAAGTATGTATTAATATCTGGCAGTATACATGTGTGACAATAGTCATATGTGTATAATAACAGTAGAAGTATGACTAATGACTAATGATGGCAGCAGCAGCAGGAGGCATCTGGCAGGACCACGGCAGCAGCACAACCACACACGTCACACTGTCCAGGCACCGCTGCAATATGAGTCTTGTTCTGTTCGCATTTTTTTCACTGCCAAACTGTTTCTCAGTTTCTGCGTCATGGCTAATCTTATCATGCTCCAGGTGTCACATTAGCATCTCTTTTTACTCTCTCTTTGTAGTGCAGAAAAGGCAACCAAACATTTGACAACCCCCCCTGACACCATGGCATGCTCCTGAGCTATAACTGCTACAACCACGTTTACTGCAACACTACAATGAAAAAAAACAACAACCCGCTGAACCCAAAGGGGTCCCGCCGCTTCACCTGTCAGGGGCTCGTGCTCTCACACAAACAATTACACACCAGCTAACACTCACCTGAATGCACTGGCACGCCAAAGTCACAAAACAGTTAACCATTAAACTTTAAGTCAGATTGCATCTACCAAGTAGCAAAAAAAACAAACAAACAGTAAAAGCTTCTGATTTACATGTTAAAAGAAAGGTCTGGCTGGGCCGACTCTCACTTTAAGATTGGAGAAAAAAACGCCCCAGCTGCTTGTATTTCTTTCAACCAATCACAGTCGTTCTGGGTAGTGCCACAGCAATGGTGCGCTTGCAAAAATATTGCCGGGGGGAAACAGGTTTTGGTGTAACACGCCCACAATAATATCGCCTACAGGACGCGAACCATGGCAGAAAAATGGCTACATCCCCGCAAGATCAAACACCGCAAAAGTTAGTAAAGGACGTGTTGAAAACGGTTGGAAACTGCTACACAACCGGAGGTGGTAGGGCGGGACTTCAGCGGGTGGCTCGTTCCGCCCAATGAGAGGCTGATCTATGCAGCGAACTTCTGCCCACTCAGACTACCAACGAAGCAGCGAGGGAAGTGGGAGTGGTCAGTACTCCGTACTGCCGTACCTCTCTTCTCCTCTCTGCTGCACTACTACGCCTCGTCTCATCTCCTGTCCGTGAAGTGGCGAGTGGCAGGCGGCGGCGGCGGCTGTGATCTCTCCTCCTCTAGTGTCTGATGAGATCGATCCATAAATCCTTCCACCAGGATGGGGGTTCCCCGCAGATCAGTCCCAGCTACAGGTGACAGGAGCCTACGGTGACATCACACCGCCTGTTTTGAATAAGGTTAATAATTTGGTCGATACTTCTGTCCAAAATGTCGTTCTTAGGCGAGCGGGGACATTTAGCTGAAGAAAACATACAAAACGCACAACACACCCAATTTTCAGCAGCCACAGGAGAGCCCAACACGGCCGGCTGCACATGATCATCACCAGCGGGGGGTTCTGGCAGAGGACTCCCGCAGGACGCTGATGCAACGAAGAAAAGCATCACATCCCTCCACTGCTGGCGTCTAAACGTGGGCAGCATCCGCCAGGCCTCACATGCTAGTGGCTGCTGAACGCAGCTTCCTGTGCGGTCTGCAATGAGACACTGATGAGGAATCCTAAAGTGGTGACTGGTCCGTGGAGAAAGCTGATCAGTGAACACTTCACTGTTGCTGGAGAACAGGATGATGGACAGTGTTGTGGTACTTCATGATATACTTTGGGATCTGTACATAGGCACATTCTGATTCGCCAGCTACATTTATGTAAATTTAAGTGAGTGGATGCATGCTTGTGATTGGAGGAGAGTATTAGCCATAGAGTCCAGGAGAGGGCGGAGCTTGTGTAAGAGAGGTTTGTAATGCCAAATGAACTTTTGAGGCAACAAATTCATTTTGAGGTTTCGTCACTGACATGAACACAACAACATTTTATCCTTGTCTTCTTTGTACCACCAGACATTTATGGCGAGCTCGATGTCTGCCAGCGCAGACTCCGACACAGACTGAAGAAGTTTGAATACATTTATGAGGGCGTGGCTCAACAAGGCACCCAGACACTTCTCAACAAGGTGTACACTGAGCTCTACATCACAGAGGGAGTCAGTGGGATTGTTAATAATGAACATGAGGTCCAGCAGATCGAGGCTGCGACCAGAAGACGAACAGCAGAAGACAAGCCAATCAAATGTGAAGACATCTTTAAGCCGCTGCTCGGACAGGACAGATTCATCAGAACCGTTCTGACTCAAGGAATCGCTGGCATCGGAAAAACCATCTCTGTGCAGAAATATAACCTGGAGTGGGCAGAGGGAAGAGTTAACCAGGATATCCAGCTCCTGGTTAATCTTCCATTTCGGGAGCTGAATCTCATGAAGGAGCACCACTTCACACTGACGCAGCTTCTTCATCATTTTCTCACAGAAGCAAGAGAAACAGGGATTTCAGATTTTGGCAAATACAAGCTGGTGCTGATATTTGATGGGTTGGACGAGTGTCGGCTTCCCCTGGACTTTGACCACAATGAGCCCTGCCGCAGTGCCTCAGAGCCAACTTCACTGGATTCACTACTGACGGATCTGATCCGGGGGAACCTGCTGCCATCTGCACACATCTGGATTACCTCCAGACCTGCGGCTGCCAAGCGCATCCCGGTCGATCTCGTCGACCGTGTGACAGAGATACGAGGGTTCAACGACCCCCAGAAGGACGAGTACTTCAGGAAGAAGATCCCTGATGAAATCATGGCTGAGAGAGTCATCTCACATGTCAAGTCAACCAGGAGCCTCCATATAATGTGTCACATTCCCGTCTTCAGCTGGATATCTGCCACTGTTCTGCAGAGGATCTTAGAAGAAACAGAAAAGAGGAAAGACGATGATGCAGGAGGAGAAATGCCAAAGACTCTGACACAAATGTACACGTATTTCCTGGTTTACAACTTCATGATCAGAACACAGAAGTATTCAGCAGCACATGATGCCTCTGAAACACAGTCCCAGGTGAAAATGAACGAAGAAATGGTCTTGAAGCTTGGAAAACTGGCCTTCGAGCACCTGATGAAAGGCAACATGATCTTCTATGAGAGTGAACTGAGCGAATACAACATCAACGTCACTGATGCTGCGACATATTCAGGAGTGTTCACAGAGATCTCAGAGCATGACTTCGGACTTCATCTGGGGAGGGTCTACTGCTTCGTCCATCTCAGCATTCAGGAGTTTTTTGCTGCGATATACATTTTTCACAGATTCATCTGCTTCAATCAGAACGTGCTGGAACGAGGCGAAGCCACCACTGTCCAGGAGGCTCCCAGCAATGTGTCCAACCTTCTGAAGAGTGCAGTGGATCAGGCCCTGCAGAGTGAGAACGGACACCTGGATCTCTTCCTGCGTTTCCTTCTCGGCCTCTCACAAACATCCAATCAGACTCTGTTGAAGAGAGTTCTGACCACGATGAGGAGCAGTTCGCCAAGAAACAAGGAAACTGCCGAGTACATCAAAGAGAAGATCCAGCAAAATCCCTCTCCAGAGAGATGCATCAATCTCTTCCACTGCCTCAGTGAGTTGAACGATCAGTCTCTTGTGGAGGAAATCCAGAACTACCTGAGCTCTGGGAGTTTGTCAGAGACGCAGCTGTCACCATCACAGTGGTCTGCTCTTGTCTTTGTGCTGCTGACCTCAAAGGAAGAGTTGGATGAGTTTGAATTGAGGAAATACTCAAGATCAGAGGAGGGTCTTCTGAAGATGTTACCAGTGATCAAAGAATCCAGAGTGGCCTTGTGAGTAAACAGCAATGTCATCAGCGTACGACCAGATCGCTTCCTTTCTATTAAAATTCAGCAAATGATGCTAATATGTTCAATTGTCTTTCATTTTGAAGGCTTAAAGAATGTAACCTCACAGAGAAATGCTGCAGAGAACTTGGAGCCGTTCTGAGCAGCTCGTGTCTGATGGAGTTGGACCTGAGTGACAATGAACTGAAAGACTGTGGAGTAGAGCTGCTGTCTGCTGGACTGGCAAGTTCAACATGTCGGCTGGAAAAACTGAGGTTTGTTTAACAAAGCGAACACACGGTCGAATTTGGTGAATACGATTTCTTATTAGATTCTGTGAATTATTTTAAGTTTGTTTTACTCTCTAATGTTAGGCTGCCGTTCTGTGGGATCACAGAGATTGGTTGTAGCTTTTTGGCTGCAGCTCTGAGGTCCAACCCCGCCTACCTGAAGGAACTGGACCTGAGTTATAATCATCCAGGCCAACAGGGGACGGAGCTGCTGTCCAGTTTACAGGAGGACATTGAACAGCTCACTGTCAAGTAACTTCAAGTTCAGTGGCACAGATTGTTTTATTTTGTTCTGTCAATCAGTTAAGCACTTTTTACTCATCAGATGTCCTATGTGATTTTTCCTAGCTTGAACGACAATGCAGAGTGCTACTTGAAGTCAGCTCTGAAGAAATGTAAGTCAGTTTTTTTTAAAAGAAATTGATGACAAGTGTATACTGTGTGTATATATATATATATATATATATATATATAATATTACATATAATGTATGTTATTTGTGTTTCATCAGATGCACATGAGCTGACTTTGGATCAGAATACTGCCAATTCACACCTGTCTTTCTCTGAAGACAACAAAAAAGTGAACCTGGTGGAAACAGCTCAGCCTTATCCAGACAACCCAGAGAGATTTTCAGAGTGGGCACAAGTTCTGAGTGAAGAGGGTCTTTCCTCTCGGTGCTACTGGGAGGTGGAGTGGACTGGGGATAAGACAGGTATAGGTGTGTCTTACAAAGGAATCAATAGGAAAGCAAAAGGTACTGAAGGTATCTTTGGCTACAATAATCAGTCCTGGAGTTTGCGCTGCTGTCACGGTAAATACACAGCCTGGCACAACAGCGATGCGTCCACAGATATCCCCCGTGTCCTCGACTCCAAAAGGGTCGGTGTGTTCTTAGACTGGTCAGTTGGCACTCTGTCCTTCTACGCTGTATCGTCAAACACCATGACTCATCTGCACACTTTCCACACTAAATTCTCTGAGCCGGTGTATCCAGGCTTCAGACTGAGCTACACAGACTCCTTCTTTATTCTGTGCCAGCCTGAATACTGTTAAATACCCCAAAATATTCAGTGCACATGTTCATAAAATATGAACACAGAATAAATGAAGGCTGGGGAAAAAGCTTATTGTGTAAATATTTTTTGGAAGATAAAGGGATTTTAGGGGGCTTTGTGTCTAACATGCTGTTTGTTTGTATTATTATTATCTATATTAAGATTTCCTATCAAGTTAGAGTTCTGTAGCAGAGCTCTCTCTGGTGGCAAGTCACTCAGAAAGGTCTGCTGTACTGCACTTCTATATATCTGCACTTATATATATCTGCACTTATATATCTGCACTTCTATATATCTGCACTTCTATATATCTGCACTTCTATATCTGCACTTCTATATATCTGCACTTCTATATCTGCACTTCTATATATCTGCACTTCTATATATCTGCACTTCTATATATCTGCACTTCTATATATGTGCACTTCTATATATCTGCACTTCTATATATCTGCACTTCTATATATCTGCACTTCTATATATCTGCACTTCTATATATCTGCACTTCTATATATCTGCACTTCTATATATCTGCACTTCTATATATCTGCACTTCTATATATCTGCACTTCTATATATCTGCACTTCTATATATCTGCACTTCTATATATCTGCACTTCTATATATCTGCACTTCTATATATCTGCACTTCTATATATCTGCACTTCTATATATCTGCACTTCTATATATCTGCACTTCTATATATCTGCACTTCTATATATCTGCACTTCTATATATCTGCACTTCTATATATCTGCACTTCTATATATCTGCACTTCTATATATCTGCACTTCTATATATCTGCACTTCTATATATCTGCACTTCTATATATCTGCACTTCTATATATCTGCACTTCTATATATCTGCACTTCTATATATCTGCACTTCTATATATCTGCACTTCTATATATCTGCACTTCTATATATCTGCACTTCTATATATCTGCACTTCTATATATCTGCACTTCTATATATCTGCACTTCTATATATCTGCACTTCTATATATCTGCACTTCTATATATCTGCACTTATATATCTGCACTTCTATATATCTGCACTTATATATCTGCACTTCTATATATCTGCACTTCTATATATCTGCACTTATATATCTGCACTTCTATATATCTGCACTTATATATCTGCACTTCTATATATCTGCACTTCTATATCTGCACTTATATATATCTGCACTTCTCTATATCTGCACTTATATATCTGCACTTGTATATCTGCACTTCTATATATCTGCACTTATATATCTGCACTTCTCTATATCTGCACTTATATATCTGCACTTATATATATCTGCACTTATATATCTGCACTTATATATATCTGCACTTATATATATCTGCACTTCTATATATCTGCACTTATATATCTGCACTTCTATATATCTGCACTTATATATCTGAAAACCTCTGACCTGTTGACTTCAGGCCTGCCTCCGCCCATTATGACGTTTTCAAGGTGTAGTGCAGGGAAATATGATCCGCCTTGAACACTGTGTATTTTATTTTGAAAATTAACCGGATGTTTTATTGTGTTTCTGTGCACGACTTCCTGCCCCTCATGATCTGCTCTGTGCTGAATTGCTGCGTTGTGCCGGAGCGCAGACGCAACCAACACGCATCTGGTGGAAATAGGCCGTAAAAAGAGCTGCAGATGACAACAGACTGAAACTTCTCCCATGTCGAGCAGGAGAAATACAGTGGCCAACACAAAAACACAACTCTCCTTGTCTGGAGTCAGTGTTTGGTTTGTCCAATCAGGGCTACTGGAGAAACAACATGGTGGGAAATACAATCACTCTTAGTGTCAGGTGTTCACACATGACTGAAAATATAGTTATGAATATTATATATCTGCTGCCGTTAAAGGGGTTTTTTTGGGGAGTTTTTCCTTATCCGCTGTGAGGGTCATAAGGACAGAGGGATGTCGTATGCTGTAAAGCCCTGTGAGGCAAATTGTGATTTGTGATATTGGGCTTTATAAATAAAATTGATTGATTGATTGATTGATTGCTGATACCTCCCCCTGCAGCGATTAGCCACAACATTAAAACCACTGACAATAATCATGTTACAGTAGGTTTCCTTTGGTCCTGACGTTCATGTGGATCCCACCTGAGGCTCCGCCCCCCCAAACACTGTTAGAGTCACTGTCACCTCGACAGCTGTGTCTTTCCAACAATATTCAATAAGCAGTCAATGCAAAGATGTATGGATTATACTCTGAAACAAGAGTGACTTGAACGTGTGAAGGAAACATACACCAAATATGAACTTTATGTTACCAACTATTTATTTTGTGAAATGTTCATGTTATTATTAATGTTCATATTAAACTGTGATGGATTTTAACTGACTGACAGAAGTGTGATCACTGTTACATAGAAAATATACAGTAGAAGTGAAACAAGCAGTGAAATAAATAAAGGATTCATTTCAAACATTCCTGATCTGAACATGTTTCTTTCATTTCTCTTTTTTATTCACTCATAAAAACACAAACCAAACTGCAGATTAAAAAAAAAGCTCTTCACTCCTGTTATAAATTATTGTTGCTTCATTGTGTGAGTGCAGAAAGAAAAAACTATGGGTCAAAACTCAAAGACGTGTGATGTCCTCACTCAGAGACAGAGATGTGTTAAAAGTGAATCAGTTAGTCGGCAGCTGAAGAACGATCAGATCCTTCGTCTTCTGTCTGGTTGTGTCGGTCGTTCCTGCAGGTCAGAGCTCTGCAGCTTTAGCTTTAGCTGAGGAGGAAACACAATCAACATGTCAGTGTTTGTTCTTCTGTCACGAAATACACACATCTTCAATTTACATCAGAGCTACTTCTGCAAATTAAACACATTTAACTTTCAATAGAATTTTGTTATTTGTTTAAAATTTGTGTCCAGAAGATTTCACAAAGACAAACTGCTCCCAGGGGACGATGTCCCGCAACTGTTTAGTTTTGTGTTGTAAATCTGGTACCTGAAGGAAACCTGGCTCAAATATTATCTTGATATACAGTATAATGTGTATTTGAATCTGACAAATTAAAACAAAATCATTGACTTCAGACTGAAATAAAATACTGTTATTCTGATAAATACAAACCACTGTGAACAGTATCAATGTCATTATTCCTGCAAGAGTTCAATCAAGATATTACATAGAAAACACACACACACACACACACACACACACACACACACACACACACACCACCTGCACATACACGAGCGAGCGCCACATTTAACCAGAGCAGCTCTTTAAGATTCCAGAGCCCAGAGGAAACCTGAAGCTGAAACATCACCCAAAACACAAACACCAGGACTGTGCACAGATTCATTCAGACAAGAAACTCTGAAACCAAACTATAAAATGTTCAGACAGAGGTGAACAGGATATACCATGATGTGTTTTAGCTCCTCTATAATAATAATGATCTCCTGCTCCAAACTCAGGTCATGAACGTGATTAAAAATATCTGGTTACATTTTGGAGGTTCGATCAGGAAAGGGCAGTAGAGGAGATACACACACACACACACACACACACACACACACACACACACACACACACACACACACACACACACACACACACAGTGATGTGACTGGGAGCAGTTTCACAGCAGCCCTGAGACTTCGCTTCAATCGGGACACAAAAAATGAAAACACCTCATGTACGTCACCAACAGACATTAAAGAAAATAGGTTTATGGTTTTTGTCTCCAGTCTGTGCACACTCCTGAGCCACACCAAACCAGATACACAACACAACACCACCCAGAAGGAAAGTGACAGGTACCTGGACCAGACCTGCTCACCGACTCCGGACACTCGGTCCCTGCACACCAGGGACAGATGACATGTCTAACATGACTCCTGTGTCTCTGTCTGTCAGCACAGGTTTGAGGTTCACAGGACAGTTGTACACAGGATATTTTAGTCCGTCTTTAGTTCTTAATGGGGCTGACGAGTTTTTAGGGTGAAGGTTAGGATCATTGAAGTTGAAGTTTTGAGAGTTTAGGGAGAACATGTGTCACAGCTGTGATGGCTGATGGTTAGTTTGAGGTCCAGCTGGTCACTCACCTGCCACCTGTTTGCTCTTGCGCGAGGCCTCTGAGGCCAGCGCCTGAGACACGTCCATGATCCTCTCCTGCTGCTGCAGAGCTGAGTCCAGCTCACTGAAGTCCAGCAATGCCGACGGCTGGATGTTCTGAAAACTGTTGGAGGGACACAAAGACTGTTAACCAGTGGATTCATGAACACCACACTGACTATATGGATCACCATTCAGACCTTTATTTCTATGTACAGTACATCTGAAGCCCGTGGCAGCCATTTTAAACTCAATCAATACATTTGTCTGAGAGCAGACACAGAATATTGAACATCGTCCCTTTGAATACCAACACTGTCCCAGTGTTAAAGAACCAAAACCAGTATCAACCTGGCTCCAGGGTCACGTACCTGGATTTGGCCAGGAGGTTCTTGATGCGTTGGGCCCGGCGGGAGCGTTCCTCCAGCTCCTCTGGACTCAGAGGCTCATCAGGGTCGGACTCTACGTAGCGCTCTGGGATGGGAACTTTTCTGGGTTTGGACAGCTGCATGTTGGACACAGGTCGTCAGTGTTAAAGTCCGCCTCCGGGCACGTTTGAGACATAAAAATACTGACATGATTTTTTCCCAAAGTTTTGAGTGAACGTCACACTGGATTTGAAAAAGGTTGCTGAGAGTAAGAGTATAAAAGCCTTCTGTAAGGTTTTCTCATTTCTATTTTTTCCACAGAAGTTTTATCAGAGAACAAACCCTGCTGCACGTCTTTGTTCAAATACTGAAAGAAAGTTTTCTTCATATTAAAACAGTCATTACGTGTCTGTGGCCTCTTTGATCCGTGCTGACAATGAGGCAGCACAGAGGTGTCGTCTCTTCTAGACGGATAAAGACAGACAGCTGGTTGATGAGTTGTTTGAAGGAGTTTAACTCAGGTTCATCAGGGTTTTTCTTTCAGCTGTGAAAAGATGTTTTTGTCTTTTTGTTTAACAGTTCATTCATCAGTTTGGGTTCTCTCTATCAGATCTGTGTTCGTCATTAAGATACTAATGAAGAAATGTGAACACAAGTACAGAGAGGACCTACGTTGTGTTCAGAAGGTGATGATGAAGATCAAGTGGATTCTACTTTCTTTAAACGTGTTTGAGCAATCAATGAAAACACAGTAAAACCTGAAATGAGCAGTAAATTCTTTTGTTCTTGAGGTACAGGCCTCGTTGTGCAGACAAACAGATTTTACTCTTCAGTCTGACTGTCGTCTCTCTGTAACACCTTCTTCAGGGTGGAAACAGATCTAATAGATAAAATATACTTTTATAAAAGGAGTGTTTAAATATTCTCCACATCCTGGAGCAGACAGAATAAAACACACTGAGGCTGATCCATGTTATGATGCTGATATCAGTGATGTGTCTCTACCTCTCGGCTGATGTCCAGGTCATAGTCGAGAGGCTCCACATCCACCTCTCGTATGCGTGTGGTCGTAGCCGTCACTGTCACCCACTCGTCTGATTGGATCCTTCGTCTCTCTTTGGCGTGACTCCACCCTTCGTCGCTCTGACCCTCTGCAGCGGCTCGCTCCTCCTGCCAATCAAACACCTGGAAACAGCAGCAGGACTCAGAGTTACGCAGCTGACAGTGACTAACAGATCAGCTGTTAACAGTTTCAGATCTGAGTCTTTAAAGGTCAAATAATTATTAATTATTCTGGACACGTGTGGGTAAAAGGTGTTGTGTGTTTATTATTAGGAAAATTAAAGGAGTTATTGAAATTATCGACACAGAGTTTCTTTCTGATCCAACCCAGGCTCAGTCTGACAGTTTACATATTTTGGAGTGTTAACGTTAGATCAGGAGCATACAAGGAGCTGAAGAGTTTTACATGACGGATGTTTTTCAAAGACTAAATTATTAGTTGATTAATCAGTTATTCAACTCATATTAAATTTGCAGCAATGCTGATAATCAATAAAATTGTAAAGAATTTACTGCTTCGGCATCTTAAACCTAAGAATTTGCTGGTTGTCTTCTGTGATAGTAAACTGAACATGTGAACATGTTTGAGTGTCGGACTGTGGATCAGAGAAAATAAGGAATCTGAAGAAGTCGTATCGGGCGGAAACATTTCTACACAGCACAGAGATTAACTGAGAAATGAGCTGCAGATAAAGAGATAATGAAAATAATCACTTTACAGATCAGTGAAGGTCAATAATAAACGACGTGTTTATGTTCTTTAATAATCTGACAGACCCGTGTGGAGCCGTGACCGGACGGACAGAGGAGAGCAGTGATCGTCTCTCTCTCTGTGAGTTTATGGTGAAATGTAAAAACCAGCACTGACAGTGGTGCTGTCGTCTCCACTGTGGTCTGTCTGCTTTACTGAGTGTCTATAACAGATGTATTATGTCTACAGTATATAATCTGTGATGTGTCTTCAGTGAGTCCAGTCCACTACAGTTTTTATAAACGTTGTCATAATTAATGTGTGGATTCTTGACTTATGGCCAAGAACATGTTTTTTGAGGTCACAGTGACCTTTGACCTTTGAACACCAAAGTGTCATCAGTTCATCGTTCCCTCGTTCGTCAGACACTGAACGGATTTTAATCATCAAAAAAATGAGTATCAGTTCAAGTGTCTGATGTAATCAGAGTATTTTTACTGTTGGACCATCCTGTATGACGTTCATGAGACTGGGACAGACAGACGTACGGACGACCTGAAGACAGAACGCCGCCGGTCACAGCTATCAGTGAGGCCTTGTAATTACAGTAATAATTAATGTTAATTTTGACTGACGACCTCCACTGACACCATGACTGTCTCCAACTCCTCCTGTTGTTTCTGTCCATGATGACAGGCAGGACACGTGTTGATGTGACGGCCTGTTCATCTCTGGTGTCGTACTGTTAAACATACAGATACAGTCGCTCACCTGTCACCCCCACATGACAGGACGCCTGCAGACGGAGGAATCAAACTATAGTTACAGTTAAATAAGATAAGTCAGGAGGTCGACATGAGACCGCAAACACAAACTGATTCTGGAACAGGACGAGCATCAGGATGAGGCCTCGGCACTTTTATGTATGTGTGTGTGTGTGTGTGTGTGTGTGTGTGCGGTGAGGGGTACTTTTGAGTAATCATCCAGGAGCATCAAAGCCATGCATCCTCCCCGCTCCAGCAGCGTGCAGCTCTGATCCGAGAGGAAACGTCCCCATGTAGTGCTCAGGATAGACAGACAGACAGACGCAGAGGGGATAGACAGACCCAGAGAGGACAGACAGACAGACGCAGAGGGGACAGACGGACCCAGAGAGGACAGACAGACCCAGAGAGGACAGACAGACCCAGAGAGGACAGACAGACAGACCCAGAGGGGACAGACGGACCCAGAGGGGACAGATGGACACAGAGGGGACAGACAGACCCAGAGAGGACAGACACACAGACAGACCCAGAGAGGACAGACGGACACAGAGGGGACAGACAGACCCAGAGAGGACAGACACACAGACAAACCCAGAGAGGACAGACTCACAGACAGACCCAGAGGGGACAGACAGACCCTGAGGAGACAGATGGACACAGAGGAGACAGACAGACCCAGAGGGGACAGATTAGGAAGGACACAGCCCACAGGAAGTTGAGAAGCCAGAAACTCTTTATTGTCCAGTGCAAACTTCTACATGATAGAAAAGAAAATGGAGGACAGAGTTTGTGCATTGCTTCTTTCTACCACAGGTGATTAGATGGTGATTATCAGGTCACCTCTCTAAGGTCTCTACTGTGTTCTACTCTTCACCTGCTGATTCTACTGTCTCTGTGAGCTGATATATATCGTACTGAGCTGAGAGGGATTAAAGCAACGATGCAGAAGAGCTTCAACATTAATGTGTGAGAGACAAACGAGGAGCGGACAGCGGCGCCACCGAAACACTGTAACAACACCAGGCTCTGAACTGTTAGAGACACTGTACCTACACCAGGATCTGAACTGTTGGAGACACTGTACTTACACCAGGCTCTGAACTGTTGGAGACACTGTACTTACACCAGGCTCTGAACTGTTAGAGACACTGTACCTACACCAGGATCTGAACTGTTAGAGACACTGTACCTACACCAGGATCTGAACTGTTGGAGACACTGTACCTACACCAGGCTCTGAGCTGTTGGAGACACCGTAACAACACCAGGCTCTGAGCTGTTGGAGACACTGTACCTACACCAGGCTCTGAGCTGTTGGAGACACCGTAACAACACCAGGCTCTGAACTGTTGGAGACACTGTACCTACACCAGGATCTGAACTGTTGGAGACACTGTACTTACACCAGGCTCTGAACTGTTGGAGACACTGTACTTACACCAGGCTCTGAGCTGTTGGAGACACCGTAACAACACCAGGCTCTGAACTGTTGGAGACACTGTACCTACACCAGGATCTGAACTGTTGGAGACACTGTACTTACACCAGGCTCTGAACTGTTGGAGACACTGTACTTACACCAGGCTCTGAGCTGTTGGAGACACCGTAACAACACCAGGCTCTGAACTGTTGGAGACACCGTACCTACACCAGGCTCTGAACTGTTGGAGACACCGTAACAACATCAGGCTCTGAACTGTTGAAGACACCGTACCTACACCAGGCTCTGAACTGTTGGAGACACCGTACCTACACCAGGCTCTGAACTGTTGGAGACACCGTACCTACACCAGGCTCTGAGCTGTTGGAGACACCGTAACAACACCAGGCTCTGAACTGTTGAAGACACCGTACCTACACCAGGCTCTGAACTGTTGGAGACACCGTACCTACACCAGGCTCTGAGCTGTTGGAGACACCGTAACAACACCAGGCTCTGAACTGTTGAAGACACCGTACCTACACCAGGCTCTGAACTGTTGGAGACACCGTACCTACACCAGGCTCTGAACTGTTGGAGACACTGTACCTACACCAGGCTCTGAGCTGTTGAAGACACCGTAACAACACCAGGCTCTGAACTGTTGGAGACACCGTACCTACACCAGGATCTGAGCTGTTGGAGACACTGTACCTACACCAGGCTCTGAACTGTTGGAGACACCGTAACAACACCAGGCTCTGAACTGTTGGTCTGATAAACTCATTCATATAAAGAAGGAAACTTGGAGGAAGTGTTTATTATTTTTCACTGTCTTCAGAGATGCTGATGAAACAATGATCAGAATAAATCTCTTTAAGGAGCAGTGTAAGGGATTCAGTGCCGTCTATCAGTGAGGATTACAGATTACAGATTACAGATTACAACCATCTGAAACTTCTCCTGGTTAGAATTCATTCAGTGTTGATTGTTGAGGAGCTGAATTATCCACAGAGGTCTCTTCCTCTCAGAAACAAACACACCAGCTGATTGACACCAGGAAACACTCTGAACACACAGGGTCAGGTTATAAATCAGTGTTAGTCTTCAGATGAACTGAGGACAGTGAGAGGTGAAACGTCTATGAAACAGAACAAACAGTGCAGCTGATTTATCTAAATGAATAAAGATGGTTAAATAAATCTGTGTTTCTCTGACGTTGCTCTTTGCAGAGTTGATGCCAACTACAGTGTCTGACATGAACACATGAATGTCTCTATCTCAATCAATCAATCAGTTTTATTTATAAAGCCCAATATCACAAATCACAATTTGCCTCAGGGCTTTACAGCATACGACATCCCTCTGTCCTCAGGACCCTCACAGCTGATCAGGAAAAACTCCCCAAAAAAAACCCTTTAACAGGGAAAAAAACGGTAGAAACCTCAATGTCAATGTTTGGTTTGTCCGTTCTGGGCTACTGTAGAAACATGGCGGTGCAACATGGTGACCTCGTAGACAAGGACCTGCTCCCTGTGTCGACATAAACGACTCAATCAATTCTTATTTAGGCTGATTAAAGAAAACACTAGTTAAAATCCTCCACACTGGAGCTTTAACCTGTCGAACAGATTTTCGGTGATGACGCCGTCGCTCCTCGTTCAGCCTCGTTGTTTTTATTGCATGTGGGCCGCGGAGCCTGAACCTGTCCTATATATCAATGATGCATAAAACAGCTCAGCGTAGGCCACTTCAACTGTACTCTGATAGAGTACTCTGATGACAGACTCTCCTCACTGTAACCGTGGTAATGTGGTGATGAACCTCTGTCAGAGGATAAAATAAACTGAACAGGAGAAAGACTGATTTATGATGATGATGATGATGATCTAAATCAGTGTAAACATGTCTGATGCTGGTGGAACAGAGGAAATAAAGACGCTCTGGTCTGAAGACGTACCAGAGGATCACAGACTGTGTATTGCTCACTGTTACAGGGACTTGTGGGAAATGTAGTCAGATTACAGGCAGCTCTCACAGCAGTCTGGTTACAATGTGTTAGTCTATAATCAATCCACCAATCAGGTCATTATTACTGTCTCGTTATCTTAAAGGAATACTTTGACATTTTAGAGTGTTGTTAGCATTGTTAGCATTCCTCACTGAACCCAGACGACACCAGGAAGTACAAACTGGATCCAGTGTGAATGTCAAAGTGTTCCCTCAGACCAGCAGAGTCTCCACATCGTCCTGACTGAGCTCTGATGTCACACAGAGAACCAACCTTCATTGTCTCTGAGGTGGAGACTCTGCTTCACACTCGTTAATTCAAATGTTGATTAAGGAGGTAAATTTGGGACAAAGGCAGTAAAACAAGGCACTTGGATTAGACGTGAAGAAAAGAAAGCAGGGAGGTGTGATCATGATTTGTGCCACATGTGTCGCCTCTTTCTTCATCTCATCAACCTGAATACTCGACTCTGTCACTTCTCGCCGTTCCTTTGCTCCTCTAAATTCTCTTGATACCAAATCTCTACAAAATATACCTGTACAGCTGTGTTCTGAAAATATCCCTCAGTAAATAAATAAAGGTGTGTGATGTACAGAGACGGGCTCTTCTGTCTACTTCCTGCTGACACATTGTCTCCTCTTCCTCTCAGTGGCATTACATTCAGAATTGTGTCAGTGAGGTCCCACCAGGGGGCAGCATGTGGTAACCAGGTTCACTTTGAACCTTTAATAATATTAAATAAAGAAGGAGCGCCTGTCCAACACGAGCCGAGTATCTGTTCCCTGTGCTCTCTCATTGTTCTTAAAGCATGAACCAACGTAACCACCCAGCCACTGTAAGCCCCGCCCATCTAGCATGTTAGTGCTAATGTCAACAAGGCAGAGCGAGCTAACGTGTTAGCCTTCCTGCTGAGTTATTATGTGGCTGGGGGCTGGAGGGGGGCGTAGCAGCAGTGGTGAAGGTGGTGCTCCCTGTGTCTGCTGCTGCTGCGCGGGGGTTGGGGGTAACGTACGGAGGCCGGCGCGTCGGAGGTGCTGGAGGGCAGCCTGGAGGAGGACGAGGAGCGTTGGGTGCTGACGGTGGAGGTGGACAGGCCTGTGCACGAGCGTTCGCCCTGGCTGAGGTTCCTCTTGCGCTCGCGAACGAGTGCCTTCTGGTGGCGCTTCATCCGCTCCAGCTGCTCCTCAGCCGTCATCCGTCCTCGAGGCTGGATGCTCGGGAGCTGCGGGGCTTCCGTAGGAGACGACAGGCGCTCCAAGGCACTCTTAGGTCTCTCCTGTGAGACAGGAAGGAAGGAGACAGGGACAATTTGAACAAGCACAGGACCGATACATGAGGGAGAGGACGGACGGATAATGAGGTCGATTCAGAACAAACTCAACAAGAATGAAATCAAAGACAGACAGGAAGTAAAGGAGGAGAAAGACAGGATATAAACAGTGACATCATCCAGTAGAGCCAAAGGTGTATTATCATGACTTCACGCAGATACAGACATGTTGGAGGTCCCCCCCCATCAGGCACACAGATCATCAGCCGTGCAAATCATCAGCCACATAGATCATCATCCACACAGATCATCATCCACACAGATCATCATCCACACAGATCATCAGCCGCGCAGATCATCATCCACACAGATCAGCCACACAGATCATCATCCATGCAGATAATCAGCCACACCATCACCTGCTCCTCCCTCTACCTCTATCCTCTGCCCCTCTGTCCTGTCTGTCCTCTCTCCTCTCTGTCCTCTGCCCACTCTGTCCTGTCTCTCCTCTCTCTTCTCTGTCCTCTCCCCTCTCTGTCCTGTCTGTCCTCTCTCTTCTCTGTCCTCTCCCCTCTCTGTCCTCTGCCCACTCTGTCCTCTGGCCTGTCTGTCCTCTCTCCTCTCTGTCCTCTGTCCTGTCTGTCCTCTTTGTCCTCTTTGTCCTCTGATGTAGCCTGACATGGTCCAGCTGATCTCAGGTACATTCAGACACCTCCACCCTTGTTGTCTCCACTCGCCTTGGAGGCAGAGCTCCCGGGGCCTCGTCTCAGAGTGACGTAGGACACGATGGAGTTGGACTGGTTCAGTCGAGACGTCGGTCCTGACAGACAGAGACATGATAACAACGAGACAACAAATCAACACATTCAGGTTTCAGCTATAAAGTTTCAAAAGTCACAAGGTCAAACTGAAACTGACAGGACGAGAAACTCAAACTTATTCTGTCATGTATGGACACTGGGGAAATAAATTCTGACTCTTAATTACTAAACATAAAAAAATATTTTCTTCAACAGTCTCAGAAGAATTTTAATGAGGTTGAAACATCTCTGAGAAACATCAGATAAACTCTGGATCATTTATTCACCTGATAAATACAAATCACAGTTTCACAGGTTTTCACTGATGAATCTTCAAGAGATTTAATTTATTAACTCGTCTGTGAATAAACAAACTGAAGGAATTTAATTAAAGTTTGATCAGTCATTTTTTCTCATTTTTATCCTGTACAGAAGAAAACAAGTTTGTTTGCAGTAAGAAATATTTAAATGAGAAATAAGCACACGCTGATGGACTGTAGATCTTCAGAGTGATGGTTTAGTAAAAACTGCTCATAAATAATAATAATAGTAAATTAAAGACGTGTATTTCCTGTTAAAGTATTTCCTGTGGTACCTTTACTCTGGAAATACTGATACTCAGCGTCAGTCGTGATGCTGTGGTGACTCAGTCCCGGCAGCTCCGGTTCACTCAGGTATGAACGCAGGTCAGTCTGAAATCAGAGAGAGTTACAGACAGGAAGTAGACATGATGTAGACAGGAAGTAGACAGGTGGTGCAGTCATAGTGTGGCAGGGTTATTCAGGTAGTAAATGACAGTATACCTTACAGTCTCCGTTGATGACATACTGTCCGCTCTCCCTGTCCCTCTTCCTCTCATCTGATTGGCGTTTCAGCCCACGTACCGATGTGTGGCGGATGACCGAGGCCTCTTTAGGGAGAGGCGGCACCACAGGGGGCGTCTCCTCGTAGTCATAGAGGCGAGGCAGTGGTGGCCTGGGTGGGGCGGTGTCCTCGGCCTGGACAGGAAGCACACAGAAGCAGGATTTAGCCACATGTACTGCTGGGTCAGGGTTTCTAACACAGAACTCTTAAATCAGACTGAATCCAACAGGAAGTCCTCAACCTTAACAGGAAGTCCGCTCTGCTCTGTCTCAGAAGGACGACCGACACTCACCCAGTTTGGCACGGAGCTGTGAGGCAGCGTCTGGGACAGGATGCTGGGGACGGAGCTGCGAGGAGGAGGCTGCACCTCTGTGCTGAGACAAGGCACTGCCAGCTCCGACACTGAAGGCACTAGTTTCCTCTCTGATGGAGACAATGTGGACAGACAGACACACAGAGACAGACACACAGAGACAGACACACAGACACACAGAGACAGAGACACAGAGACAGACACACAGACACACAGACACACAGACACACACACACAGCGAGACGTGGTTAAATAAAAAGACAAATAAAGGTTCAGCTGTAAAATGTGAACAGGTCTGGCATTGATCTACAGTGAGGAGAGAGTTCACACCACGCTCACACCGAGAGGAGCAGAAACACACACACCAACTACAAAACACACACACCTGCTACACAACACACACACCTGCTACACAACACACACACCAGATTGTGTTACTGAGTGAATATGTATTAACGTGTCTCTGATGTGAAAATGTTGACGAGGTCAAACCTGTGCCTCTTCTTAAAAACTGTCTGATCTCAGCTGTGAACGAATAAATTGTGTGTCTCTCTTTATAAAAGACAACGTGTCCTCAGGCGAGGACGCGTGCTGGGTTGCCATGGTAACCGACCTGGGTTCTGGACAGAGTCGATGGTGATCTTGTAGTTGGCTTTGCTGGCGCTCAGTCCTCCAATCACGTCCTCGATCCTCCACAGCTCGCGCTTCATCTCAGCCTTCTCCTGCTGCGGAGTGACACACACACACACACACACATGCGTTACTGTTTCAGCTGGTTTTATTATGTTACACATAAAATAATTAACACAACATGTTGTCCTGTAAATGAAGTTTTGACTGAAGAGCTGAGGAGAGAACTGTCAGGTGTCATCAGACAAACAGGAAGTGGATGATTTCTGTTAGATTTTAAACTATGTGGGCGCCATTCAATTCAATTCAATCAATTTTATTCAATTTCATCAGCCCAGTATCACCAATCACAGTTTGCCTCTGAGGCTTTACAACATACGACATCCCTCTGTCCTTAGGACCCTCACAGCTGATCAGGAAAACAATGGTAGAAAGCTCAGGAAGAGCAACTGAGGAGGGATCCCTCTTCCAGGACAGACAGACGTGCAATAGATGTCGTACAGAACAGATCAACATGATAAATTATCCAGCAGGTGTCAGTGTGGAGCTGAAGCTGCTCTGAGCTGCAGTACCAGGTCTCACCTGAGGGGTGGCGCTGTGGTTCATGTGTGCCTGCAGTGCCGTCCTCAACTGCTCCACTGATCTCTCCAGCTGGATGTACTCCTCCCACGCCTGAGCCATCTCCTGCAGCGCGCACACACACATACACACACACACACACACACACACACACACACACAGACACACACAGACAGACAGACAGAAAGAAACACACACAGACAGTCATAGTCTGCAGGTACACACACCTACACACCTACACATCTCTAGTGTCCTATAGTGTCCTGTGGTGTCCTATAGTGTTCTGTAGTGTCCTATAGTGTCCTGTAGTGTCCCATAGTGTCCCGTAGAGTCCTATAGTGTCCTGTAGTGTCCTATAGTGTTCTATAGTGTCCTGTAGTGTCCTATAGTGTTCTGTAGTGTCCCATAGTGTCCCGTAGTGTCCTATAGTGTCCTGTGGTGTCCTGTAGTGTCCTATAGTGTCCCATAGTGTCCTATAGTGTCCTGTAGTGTCCTGTAGTGTCCTATAGTGTCATATAGTGTCATATAGTGTCCTGTGGTGTCCTGTGGTGTCCTGTAGTGTCCTATAGTGTCCCATAGTGTCCTATAGTGTCCTGTGGTGTCCTGTAGTGTCCTATAGTGTCCCATAGTGTCCTATAGTGTCCTGTAGTGTCCTATAGTGTCATATAGTGTCCTGTAGTGTCCTATAGTGTCCTGTGGTGTCCTACAATGTTCTGCAGTGTACTGTAGTGTCCTATAGTGTCCTGTAGTGTCCTATAGTGTCCTGTAGTGTCCTGTGGTGTCATATAGTGTCCTGTGGTGTCCTACAGTGTCCTGTAGTATCCTGTAGTGTCATATAGTGTCCTGTAGTGTCCTACAGTGTCATATAGTGTCCTGTAGTGTCCTACAGTGTCATGTAGTGTCCTGTGGTGTCCTACAGTGTCCTGTACTATCCTTTAGTGTCCTGTAGTGTCCTACAGTGTACTGTAGTGTCCTGTGGTGTCATATAGTGTCCTTTAGTGTCATACAGTGTCCTGCAGTGTCCTGTGGTGTCCTACAGTGTCCTGTAGTATCCTGTAGTGTCCTATGGTGTCCTGTAGTATCCTGTAGTGTCATATAGTTACCTGTGGTGTCCTACAATGTCCTGTAGTGTCCTACAGTGTCCTGTACTGTCCTGTAGTGTCCTATAGTGTTCTACAGTGTCCTGTAGTGTCATGTAGTGTCCTGTAGTGTTCTGTAGTGTCCTGTGGTGTCCGACAGTGTCCTATAGTGTCCTGTAGTGTCATATAGTGTCCCGTAGTGTCCTATAGTGTCCTGCAGTGTCCTGTAGTGTCCTATAGAGTCCTGTAGTGTCCTGTAGTGTCATATAGTGTCCTATAGTGTCCTGCAGTGTCCTGTAGTGTCATATAGTGTCCTGTAGTGTCCTATAGTGTCCTGCAGTGTCCTGTAGTGTCATATAGTATCCTGTGGTGTCCTGTAGTGTCCTGTAGTGTTCTGCAGTGTCCTGTAGAGTCCTATAGTGTCCTGTAGTGTCCTGTGGTGTCCTATAGTGTCCTGTAGTGTCCTGTAGTGTCATATAGTGTCCTGTAGTGTCCTATAGTGTCCTGCAGTGTCCTATAGAGTCCTGTAGTGTCCTGTAGTGTCATATAGTGTCCTGTAGTGTCCTATAGTGTCCTGCAGTGTCCTGTAGTGTCATATAGTGTCCTGTGGTGTCCTGTAGTGTCCTGTAGTGTTCTGCAGTGTCCTGTAGAGTCCTATAGTGTCCTGTAGTGTCCTGTGGTGTCCTATAGTGTCCTGTAGTGTCCTGTAGTGTCATATAGTGT
>NC_065525.1:46318071-46319402 GCF_006386435.1 Epinephelus moara | reverse complement strand
TAGTGTCCTGCAGTGTCCTGTAGTGTCCTATAGTGTCCTGTAGTGTCCTGTGGTGTCCTACAGTGTCCTGCAGTGTCCTGTAGTGTCCTATAGTGTCCTGTAGTGTCCTGTGGTGTCCTACAGTGTCCTGTGGTGTCCTACAGTGTCCTACAGTGTCCTGTACTATCCTTTAGTGTCCTGTAGTGTCCTACAGTGTACTGTAGTGTCCTGTGGTGTCATATAGTGTCCTTTAGTGTCATACAGTGTCCTGCAGTGTCCTGTGGTGTCCTACAGTGTCCTGTAGTATCCTATAGTGTCCTATAGTGTCCTGTAGTATCCTATAGTGTCCTATAGTGTCCTGTAGTATCCTGTAGTGTCATATAGTTACCTGTGGTGTCTTACAATGTCCTGTAGTGTCCTACAGTGTCCTGTACTGTTCTGTAGTGTCCTATAGTGTTCTGCAGTGTCCTGTAGTGTCATATAGTGTCCTGTGGTGTCCTACAATGTCCTGTAGTGTCCTACAGTGTCCTCTACTGTCCTGTAGTGTCCTATAGTGTTCTGCAGTGTCCTGTAGTGTCATATAGTGTCCTATAGTGTCCTGTAGTGTCATGTAGTGTCCTGTAGAGTCCTATAGTGTCCTGTAGTGTCCTATGGTGTCCTGTAGTGTCCTGTGGTGTCCTGCAGTGTCCTATAGTGTCCTCTACTGTCCTATAGTGTCCTGTAGGGTCCTGCAGTGTCCTGTAGTGTCATATAGTGTCCTGTAGTGTCCTATAGTGTCTTGTAGTGTCCTATAGTGTCCTGCAGTGTCCTTTAGTGTCCTATAGTGTCCTGTAGTGTCCTGTAGTGTCCTGCAGTGTCCTGTAGTGTCCTATAGTGTCCTGTAGTGTCCTGTGGTGTCCTACAGTGTCCTGCAGTGTCCTGTAGTGTCCTATAGTGTCCTGTAGTGTCCTGTGGTGTCCTACAGTGTCCTGTGGTGTCCTACAGTGTCCTACAGTGTCCTTTAGTGTCCTGTAGTGTCCTACAGTGTCCTGTAGTGTCCTGTGGTGTCATATAGTGTCCTGTAGTGTCCTACAGTGTCCTGTAGTGTCCTGTGGTGTCCTATAGTGTCCTGTAGTATCCTGTAGTGTCATATAGTGTCCGGTAGTGTCCTACAGTGTCCTGTAGTGTCCTGTGGTGTCCTACAGTGTCCTGTGGTGTCCTACAATGTTCTGCAGTGTACTGTAGTGTACTGTAGTGTCCTATAGTGTCCTGTAGTGTCCTATAGTGTCATATAGTATCCTGTAGTGTCATATAGTGTCCTGTAGTGTCCTACAGTGTCATATAGTGTCCTGTAGTATCCTTTAGTGTCCTGT
>NC_065525.1:46316042-46317984 GCF_006386435.1 Epinephelus moara | reverse complement strand
TGTAGTGTCCTGTGGTGTCCTACAGTGTCCTGTAGTGTTCTGTGGTGTCCTGCAGTGTCCTGTAGTATCCTGTAGTGTCCTATAGTGTCCTGTAGTGTCCTATAGTGTCCTGTAGTGTCCTGTGGTGTCCTACAGTGTCCTGTGGTGTCCTACAATGTTCTGCAGTGTACTGTAGTGTCCTATAGTGTCCTGTAGTGTCCTATAGTGTCATATAGTGTCCTGTAGTGTCCTACAGTGTCCTACAGTGTCCTGTGGTGTCCTACAATGTTCTGCAGTGTACTGTAGTGTCCTATAGTGTCCTGTAGTGTCCTATAGTGTCATATAGTATCCTGTAGTGTCATATAGTGTCCTGTAGTGTCCTACAGTGTCATATAGTGTCCTGTAGTATCCTTTAGTGTCCTGTAGTGTCCTACAGTGTCCTGTAGTGTCCTGTGGTGTCCTACAGTGTCCTGTAGTATCCTTTAGTGTCCTGTAGTGTCCTGTAGTGTCCTATAGTGTCCTGTAGTGTCCTACAGTGTCCTGTAGTGTCCTGTGGTGTCCTACAGTGTCCTGTAGTGTTCTGTGGTGTCCTACAGTGTCCTGTAGTATCCTGTAGTGTCCTATAGTGTCATGTAGTATCTTGTAGTGTCCTGTAGTGTCCTGTGGTGTCCTGTAGTGTCCTGTGGTGTCCTACAGTGTCCTGTGGTGTCCTACAATGTCCTGTAGTGTCCTACAGTGTCCTGTACTGTCCTGTAGTGTCCTATAGTGTTCTGCAGTGTCCTGTAGAGTCCTATAGTGTCCTATAGTGTCATATAGTGTCCTGTAGTGTCCTATAGTGTCCTGTGGTGTCCTATAGTGTCCTGTGGTGTCCTGTAGTGTCCTGTGGTGGCATATAGTGTCATGTAGTGTCCTGTAGTGTTCTGTAGTGTCATATGGTGTCCTGTAGTGTCCTGTGGTGTCCGACAGTGTCCTGTAGTGTCATATAGTGTCCTGTAGTGTCCTGTAGAGTCCTGCAGTGTCCTGTAGTGTCATATACTGTCCTGTAGTGTGTTATAGTGTCCTGTGGTGTCCTGTGTGTGTCCTGTGGTGTCCTGTGGTGTCCTACAGTGTCCTGTAGTGTCCTGTAGTGTCCTGTGGTGTCATATAGTGTCCTGTAGTGTCCTACAGTGTCCTGTAGTGTCCTGTGGTGTCCAACAGTGTCCTGTAGTGTCCTGTGGTGTCCTACAGTGTCCTGTAGTATCCTGTAGTGTCCTGTAGTATCCTGTAGTGTCATATAGTGTCCTGTAGTGTCCTATAGTGTCCTGTAGTATCCTGTAGTGTCCTACAGTGTCCTGTAGTGTCCTGTGGTGTCCTACAGTGTCTGGTGGTGTCCTACAATGTCCTGTAGTGTCCTACAGTGTCCTGTACTGTCCTGTAGTGTCCTATAGTGTTCTGCAGTGTGCTGTAGAGTCCGATAGTGTCCTGTAGTGTCGTATAGTGTCCTGTGGTGTCATATAGTGTCCTGTAGTGTCCTATTGTTCCCTGTAGTGTCCTGTGGTGTCCTATAGTGTTCTGCAGTGTACTGTAGTGTCCTATAGTGTCCTGTAGTGTCCTATAGTGTCCTGTAGTGTCATATAGTGTCCTATAGTGTCTTGTAGTGTCCTATAGTGCCCTGTAGTGTCCTATAGTGTCCTGCGGTGTCCTATAGTGTCCTGTAGTGTCCTGTAGTGTCCTATAGTGTCCTGTAGTGTCCTATAAGGTCATATAGTGTCCTGTAGTGTCCTATAGTGCCCTGTAGTGTCCTATAGTGTCCTATGGTGTCCTAAAGTGTTCTGCAGTGTCCTGTAGTGTTCTATATTGTCCTATAGTGTGCTATAGTGTCTTGTAGTGTCCTATAGTGTCCTGCAGTGTCTTGTAGTGTCCTGTAGTGTTCTATATTGTCCTATAGTGTGCTATAGTGTCTTGTAGTGTCCTATAGTGTCCT
>NC_065525.1:46311785-46315508 GCF_006386435.1 Epinephelus moara | reverse complement strand
GTGCCTTGTAGTGTCCTATAGTGTCCTGCAGTGTCCTTTAGTGTCCTATAGTGTCCTGTAGTGTCCTGCAGTGTCCTATAGTGTCCTGCAGTATCCTATAGTGTCCTGCAGTGTCCTATAGTGTGCTATAGTGTCCTGTAGTGTCCTATAGTGTCCTGCAGTGTCTTGTAGTGTCCTATAGTGTCCTGTGGTGTCCTGTAGTGTCCTGTAGTGTCCTATAGTGTCCTGTAGTGTACTACAGTGTCCTATAGTGTCTTGTGGTGTCTTATAGTGTTCTGCAGTGTCCTGTAGAGTGCTATAGTGTCCTGTCGTGTCCTGTGGTGTCATATAGTGTCCTGTAGTGTCCTATAGTGTCCTATAGTGTTCTGCAGTGTCTTGTAGAGTCCTATAGTGTCCTGTAGTGTGCTATAGTGTCCTATAGTGTTCTGCAGTGTCTTGTAGAGTCCTATAGTGTCCTGTAGTGTCCTGTAGTGTCCTGTAGTGTGCTATAGTGTCCTATAGTGTTCTGCAGTGTCTTGTAGAGTCCTATAGTGTCCTATAGTGTCCTGTAGTGTCCTGTAGTGTCCTACAGTGTGCTATAGTGTCCTGTGGTGTCTTATAGTGTTCTGCAGTGTCCTATAGTGTCCTGTAGTGTCCTATAAGGTCATATAGTGTCCTGTAGTGTCCTATAGTGCCCTGTAGTGTCCTATAGTGCCCTGTAGTGTCCTATAGTGCCCTGTAGTGTCCTATAGTGTCCTGTGGTGTCCTAAAGTGTTCTGCAGTGTCCTGTAGTGTTCTATAGTGTCCTGTAGTGATCTATATTGTCCTATAGTGTGCTATAGTGTCTTGTAGTGTCCTATAGTGTTCTGCAGTGTCTTGTAGTGTCCTATAGTGTCCTATAGTGTCCTGTAGTGTCATATACTGTCCTGCAGTGTCCTGTAGTGTCCTGTAGTGTCATATAGTGTCCTATAGTGTTCTGCAGTGTCCTGTAGTGTCCTATAGTGTCCTGTAGTGTCCTGTAGTGTCCTATAGTGTCCTGCAGTGTCCTATAGTGTTCTGCAGTGTCCTGTAGTGTCCAGAGGTGTCCTGTAGTGTCCTGTAGTGTCCTGTAGTGTCCAGTAGTGTCCTATAGTGTCCTGTAGTGTCCTGTAGTGTTCTGCAGTGTCCTGTAGTGTCCTATAGTGTCCTGTAGTGTCCTATAGTGTCCTATAGTGTCCTGTAGTGTCCTGTAGTGTCCTATAGTGTCCTGTAGTGTCCTATAGTGTCCTGTAGTGTCCTGTAGTGTCCTATAGTGTCCTGTAGTGTCCTGTAGGTACCGTGGACAGACGTGATATCTGGGCCCTGATGGTGACCAGGTCCTCCTGCAGCAGTCTCTGTTGGTAGGCGATCTTGTGGACGTGGGCTGGCTGCTCCTGGTACTGCTCCATCTGCTGGTGGGACACGTCCAACACACTCTCCAACTTGTCCTGAGGGGACAGAGAGACACGCAGCATCACGTCAACCAAAGCTGCTGTGAGACTTTTTCAGTCCCATTCAACATGTTTCCTGACGTCAGTCATGAACCAATAAGATCTGACCTCACTTCCTGTTTTAATCACAGTGACAACATGTCTCCTGTTCTCTTATTACAGTGTCTGAGAGGTGACCCTGGCTCCTGGAAATTAAATTTATTATTATCATTATTATTATTATTATTATTATTATTATTATTTATTCCTCTGTTGCCCTCTGAGCTGGTTAGAGTCACACTTTTATTCCAGACCGTACATTACACATATAATTACATATATAACTACAAATATAATTACATATATAACTACATATATAATTACACATATAATTACATATATAACTGCAAATATAACTACAAATATAATTACATATATAACTACAAATATAATTACATATATAACTACATATATAATTACACATATAATTACATATATAACTACAAATATAACTACAAATATAATTACATATATAACTACAAATATAATTACATATATAATTACATATATAACTACAAATATAATTACATATATAATTACAAATATAATTACATATATAATTACATATATAACTACAAATATAATTACATATATAATTACACATATAATTACATAATACATTAAACACGTGTGTGTCTTTCGGACCTGTGTGTTAATGACAAAAAAAGAGTGAAAAAAACTGAATTTCCCCTCAGTGTGATTAATAAAGTATTTAAAATAAAATAAAAATAATAATAAATTCCACATACAATTACATATATAATTACACATATAATTAAATACATTTATGGTTTTGTCCCGCAGCCCTATGAGACCTGATGTGAACTCTGAATGTCTGTCATTGTAATTTATGACGTCATCACCTTCACAAAAAATTTTGAAATCTTCAAACTTATGCTGCGTTCGTTTTGTACTCGGAGGTCGGAAATTCCCAGTTCCCAGTCCGAAGTTTAAACTCGAACGCACACTGAGATCGGATTTCCAACTCGGAAACTCAGAGCAACTGCATCAACCCTGACTTACGAATTCAAGATGGCTGCCGGTCACATACGTTGTGAGTAAACACTCTGCTAAAGTACTGTTTATAGCAATTCTATCTTATTTGTTTTACATTAGGTCAGCCTCATCTCTGGCTTTCATCAGTTGGAGTGCATGAAGGTTTTGAAGCTGTCTTTACTCAACAAAGGGCAACAAAGGCTTTCTTGCGGACGTCCATGTTTTGTTTTTTTCCGACTTGTCCACTGTCGTCAGCGAGAATGCAAAAACTGTTGTCAACTCAGAGGTGATGTCATTCCCACTTCTGACTTCCGACCTCTGAGTACAAAACAAATGCAGTTTAATGAATAAATGTAATATATTTATTATCTATTTCATCATGTGATGAGCTGGCAGCACTCACACGTGTCACATGACAGTAAGCTGTCACATTAATCACCGAGCTGTAACTTGGACCTGAAGCATTTATTCACTCAGGTGCATTTTGTCTTTGAGGATATGTGATGACAGGAGGTTTGTGTCTGATCAAAGAGGTGGTGAATAAATATAATATATATATCAACACATGTGTAAACCACCTGTGTGTAGTTTTTGGTTCTTACAAATGTGTGCTCTGATCCATCTGTTTTATAAATACAAACGTGACGACCTGAATAAATATTAATATTTAACTCTAGCTTCACAGATCTGATCACTGTGTTAATAAATATGTGTGACATTGTTTAACATGTATGTACAGACTGTTGACGATGTTAGCTCCGCCCATCTGACCACCTGACCTGCAAATGTCAGGTTACAGGTGCGTGTTGAGTTTGAGAGTCTTTGTGATTTTCAGCTTCAAACCGATCCATGAACACACGCTGCATTTAAGTGCTGCTGTAAAACTGGGACATCTGGGTTTTTAGTGAATTTGTCTGTAATGTCAAAGCGTGAAAGAGGTTTTTTAAAAAGTCAGAGCAGCTTGTCACCTCTCGGTTAGAAAACGTACATTAAATAACTCCAGGCTCCGTACTGAGGCCTGGAGATGTGAACATATGATTTAAAAGAGGATCTTCAGCTGTGACTCCTCTGATATCAGCTCTGTCCCTGAATGTGACACCGTCATGTCATATCTGAACACGCTGGCCCGTCGGCCTGCCTGACGTCAGCTGTGGCGCAGCGGTGCCTGGACAGCGTGACGTGTGTGGTTGTGCTGCTGCCGTGGTCCTGCCAGATGCCTCCTGCTGCTGCTGCCATCATT
>NC_065525.1:46305210-46311678 GCF_006386435.1 Epinephelus moara | reverse complement strand
TTTTTTCCCCGTTAAAGGGTTTTTTGGGGAGTTTTTCCTGATCAGCTGTGAGGGTCATAAGGACAGAGGGATGTTGTATGCTGTAAAGCCCTGTGAGGCAATTGTGATTTGTGATATTGGGCTTTATAAATAAAACTGATTGATTGATTGATTGATTGATATGGTGAGACGGTGTAACCAGCTGGGTTCGTACCTTGTCCTCCTTCAGGGAGCTGATCCTGGCCTCCAGATCTTTGAGGATCTTGTCCTGCTCACACAGCCGACTTAGTTTCACCTGCAGGGGGAGACAGAGAGCGCAGTGAGCAGGTGACCTCTGCTAATGAAGTTAATGACAGCTTCCTCTCGTCTCTGCAGCTGCAGATAAACCATGTGTTTGTGAACATCTGCGAGCACGGCGGTCTGTGACCACGGAGCTGGACTCGTGGTGTAATTAACATGAGTGAGCTTGTTACACAGAGTGGGCGTGACCCACCTGACACTGTTAATTACAGTGTCAGCAGCTCTCGTTAATTAATCCTCCGTTAGCGTGGACCCTTCATCATCCTGCGGTAAAACAAACACTGATGTCAGACGGTCGTGATTCTGCAGCTCCGTGTGAACAAAGTGCTCACACGCACGCACGCACGCACGCACGCACGCACGCACGCACGCACGCACGCACGCACACACACACACACACACACACACACACACACACACACACACACCTCATGAATCATTCATGCTGTTGTTGTCTCCACGGTGATGTCGATGTTGGATCTAATCAAATATTCATGGCAGACGGCGCTCTCATAAAATGTTTAAACAGCTGAGAAATACTTTGAGAGGAGAAATAATCAAACCTGTGGAGTTACCTTTTCACACTCTCACCCTCAAAACGAAACTTTATCAGTCCTCCAAACTTCTTACACAACGTCCAGATTCTCATCTTCATCACTGTTCACTGTGTTGATCTGCAGCCATCTGAGCCGCTCACTTAACACACTGAAACTGAGTGTCTACTGAGACTCAGATGTTATCTTAATAAATGGACAGAAATCCTTCACACACTAAATCATCATTTGACGTCAGAATCCAGAAGAGCTGAACGTTCTTGATGAACTGAAGTCACCTGGGTCCATATTTAACTTCAGCAAGACTATGTCAAAGCTGAGTTTACTCAGACAGCTGCTGCACAACAATCACAGTCTCATTGATCACGTCAGAAGGTCAGGACATCACTCACACCTGAGTAACAGTTTGGTGCACGGCGGAGGAGCGAGTCTGTGTGAGCAGTACAGGGCTCCTGATGGGAAATGTTTTATATCACAACATGTTAGATCATCTGACATGATAAATGAGACTGTGATTGTTCTGCAGCCCTGGAGAGGCTGTGAACTGATGTTCAACGTCGACCTCTGTGACTTCAGTTATTCATGAATGTTCACCTGTTTTTGGATTCTTCGTTTACTGAGGACACAACTGGAAAATAAGTTTAAATCACAAATTCGCCTTAAAACAAAGAAAGTGAGCCACAATTTTCTTTAAATTTCAATCAGTAATAGAAAATGTTGGACTGAAGCTGCACCTAATAATTGTTTTCATTACCGATCAATCTGACAGTTATTTTCACAATTGATCAATTAATTATTTGGTTTATAAAATGTATAAAAACTTGTCCAGAGACCAAAGTGACATCTTCACATTGGTTCTTTTCAGTTATGATGAGAAATGACAAAGAAAAGCTGCAAATTATTAAAGATAAGAAGCTAGAAAATGTTGGACGTTTGTACTTGACAAATAACTTAAGTGATTAACTGATTATCAAAACATTTTCTTTCAGTCGACTCATCAATATATTGACTAATCATTGGAGCTGAATGTTGGTAACATTTTCCAGACTTTTGGATTTGATGAAGTTCAGTATGTGATGAGTATAAATGAAGTTTTCTTGGCCGAGCGCTTCACTTCCCCACACTGAGCTGACAGTCTCCTCCACAGCGTCATGAATCAAAGTATGTTTAATGCAGCAACATTTTAAGGAGCCGTGAAGCTCGTACTTACGTCCACATCACTTTCTGCCACCTTGACAGGTTTCCCAGAATCCTTCAGCGTCTGACTTCCTGCGACCTGGAGATGAAAACAAAACATGTTCAGGTGTGAACACAGTGTGTGAGGCGTGGTAGATACAGAGAGAAGCTACAAACTACAGCTACACGAGGCAGAGACAGACTTCACCTCGTGTTCATGACAACATGGGTGACATCTGAAACACAGAATCAGCTCCTGCCATGAAGAACACTACGACTATGGACACTTTGAAGCCCTGCACGATCTGACTCATCAATAAACCCTCTGAACACTTAATGACATCCCGTCAGGATAAAAAGTCAGAAAGTTTTTATTTTGGGAACAAACCTTGGATTTTGAGTTTTACTGACAGGCTTCAACAGTGTGAGATTAACTTCCTAAAAACAGTAACAGGAGTTTTTAAAGTGGGGTTGTACGAGGTTCTGCTCCACAGTCAGTGTGTTACCTACAGCAGGTGTCAGCTGGCATGTTCCCTGGTTGATGCTGCAGGATGGAATCTGAAACGGAAGCTAATGTATCTACTACTGTGGGCGGGGTCAGCAATAACATGTAATTCAGACACCTAAAAAAAGTTTATGACAATATATGTGTCGCTATACTGAGAATATTCCCACTGCTTCACCTACAGACAGCTCGATCTGACAGTGAAGATGTTCACGTCTTCATCTCATCTATGCGCCAGTGATTTAACATGAGTGAACATGGAGCTGCTGGTCGACTGCTGCCTCCATCACTTAGTGTGTTTGTGTTACTGTGTGACTTTGGTGTTGTAAAGGCTTAATTCAGATTCACCAAAGTGGCACAAACTAACAGACTGATGGAGGCAGCTGTTGACCAGCAGCTCCATGTTCACTCACTGGTTTTCTCTGAAGAGAGCAGCTTCACTCTCCTGTCAGAAACCACTGTCTGACATTAAGGTCAAAGTGTTCACATTTAATACAGTGAACACCTAAACTGAATTTTTTCGGTGTCTACAACACCTGTTGTCACTGACCCCGCCCACAGCAGGACCTCTCTGAGCTTCATGTCAGACGCTGACTGACATCTACAGTGGGTCACACACTGACTGTGGATCAGTACCTGATACAGTCGCACTTTAAAACACCTCAACTGTCCCTTTACAACAGAGCACACGTGTCAATTCACCAGATCATCAGTTTAAACTGACGTCAGCTCTTTGTTGTGTTTGTAAATGATTGGTTGAGGACGACGTGCTCGTGTTGGACAGATCACAGTGGAGACACAGTAGAGTCCTGTGTTCATGTCAAGGAGGTGCAGCGTTTCAGAGACGATGGTAGAAGCAGCTGGCTTTTCAACCACCGGGCCACAGCCACGACACATGCACTGCCGAGCCATCCCATGCCCACTTCTCAACAGCATTGTTACATCACCATGGGGTGGGGGTGGGGGTGGGGGGTGGGGTTCAAAGGTCACATCTGATGCCAGTCAAGCTGTGAATGTGGTGCTGTGAGCGATGGGATGGTCCTTCTACAACAGAGACTGTCTAAACACACACATACACACACACACACACACAGGCTGGACACATGCGTCCCTACGCTGAACACAAGAGGATGTAACACATGCACAAGCGTCACGTCTACATGAACACACACACACACACACACACACACATCGTCTACATGAACACACACACACACACACACACACACATACGGCCAGCTCTTACGTTCATCAGCGGCCTGAGAGGCCCAGCAGTGCAGTGCAGTAGTAAACTGTGAACTGCGAGGATCAGGGGCTCTAGAGCTCTGATCTGGAGTCAAAACCACAAAGACACAGAGCCGCAGTCACAATCATGGCGACTGCTTCAGTCAGACGAGTTACAGGACTACTGGGGGGGGGGGGGGGGGGGGGGGGGTCTCTGACTAATGTCTCTGTTCAACAGCTCAACACGGGCCGAGGGTCAGACGTGAGCGTCAGTAAGTGTGTTAGTCCGACACATTTCAGATCAGAAACACAACTCAGAGGAGATGTTAACTCTGTACGGCTCACCTTCAGGTCCAGGTACTCCAGGTCCTTCTTCAGCTGCATGTAGGTGTCATCAGCCTGCAGGGGGACAGACAGGGACAGACAGGGACAGGGACAGACACAGACACGGATAGACAGACACAGACACGGACATACAGGGACAGACACGGACAGACAGGGACAGATAGGGACAGACACGGACAGACAGCGACAGACGGACAGACAGGGACAGACAGGGACAGATACGGACAGACAGCGACAGACAGGGACAGACAGACAGACATGGACAGACACAGACAGACATGGACAGACAGGGACAGACAGGGACAGACATGGACAGACAGGGACAGACACGGACAGACAGGGACAGATAGGGACAGACATGGACAGACACGGACATACAGGGACAGATAGGGACAGACACGGACAGACAGCGACAGACGGACAGACACAGACAGACAGGGACAGACACGGACAGACAGCGACAGACAGGGACAGACAGGGACAGACACAGACAGACATGGACAGACAGGGACAGACACGGACAGACACAGACAGACAGGGACAGACACGGACAGACACAGACAGACAGGGACAGACAGGGACAGACACAGACAGACATGGACAGACAGGGACAGACACAGACAGACATGGACAGACAGGGACAGACACGGACAGACACAGACAGACAGGGACAGACAGGGACAGACACAGACAGACATGGACAGACACGGACAGACACGGACAGACAGGGACAGACAGGGACAGACACAGACAGACATGGACAGACATGGACAGACAGGGACAGACAGCGACAAACAGGGACAGACACAGACAGACATGGACAGACACGGACAGACAGGGACAGACAGGGACAGACAGGGACAGACATGTCACTGTGGGTTACTGATTCATGTCAACAGTCTACAACCCTCAGTCCAAAAGAACTTTTCAGACGCTGCGTTAAAAACAGAACCAACCATTTCAGTCATTGTTATTCAGTTCAATCCAGTCCAGAGACGAGACGTTCAAACTGATAAAACTTTATTGTTCTGTTGTAAACATGAACAATAACTGTCTCTGGATTGAATAAAGGTCATTTACAGATCATTACATTCTGGTTTTATTTAGGGTTTAAACAGCGTCCGGACTTTTTTGGAACGGAGGTTGTAAAGAAACTTGAGTGATAGTTCATCCAGCAGGACGTGGTGATGTCATAGTGTCAGGTATGAAGTGTGACCTGCTGTTACATGTCCTTGCCAACATGCATCACAACATCAGCAGCAAACCTTCAACACGTCGCTGAATTCAGTTTCGATTCAGCGACACATCAAGACAAACATCCTCCTGACAGAGGACCAAACTGACGGACACATCCACAGCCAGCCTGGTAGCCGAAGCATGGGATGGCTTTGCGGACGTCGAGGAGTTAGCAGCACAACATGCTCATGGACAGTTTCAGTAGAAGCACGGTATGGAGACGGACCAGCCAACAACAGCACATGGAGCTAAGAGGAGGCAGATGAACCATGGCCGACGTGGTCTGCAGCTGTGGGGTCGAGGTTGCCACTGAAACACTCGGCTGGTGGTTTAGGTTGCGTGTTGCATTATGTCACTATAACACATGTACACATGGATGGAAACGACCAAGTTACAGTTACAGGTCTGGACTCAGACTGTGTCTGCAGGTGGACATACGAGGTGTCAGTGTTAATGAATATAAACCTTTGTTCGGCCTGTTTAGAGGATACGTTTGGTGTTTCTCTACCTGGAGCCTTTTTTCTCCTGTCGGTGTCTCAGTGACTGATGGGAGCTACAGACTGAGAGGGTCGCAGCTGTAACCACTGTGTGCATCCACTAACAGAGTTTGTTTCTGTCCCTCACAGGATCAGATTGTTATTCTGAGTGTGTGACATCATGATTAAAGGATCCCTACAGAGATAGAGCTTTGTGTTAAACAGGAAGATCCTTTTTGTTTAACAAGACACAGCCCTGAAATAACTGTCACCAAACCCACCAGACTACAATTAAAAAAACACTCATGTTAGCCTGTACAGAGGCAGCATGTTGTCACATCTAACGGGTTTATGTGACTGGAGTGTCTTTGTGATGACATCATGTTTGCAGGAAACTGAGACGATCACAGTTACAGTCATAAAGTCGGTACTGTAAGATCTGTTGGATGATGGTGGGATGATGTTGGGATGATGGGGGATGATGGTTGGATGATGGTGGGATGATGGTGGGATGATGTGATGGTTGGATGATGGTGGGATGATGGTGGGATGATGGGGGATGATGGTGGATGATGGTTGGATGATGGTGGGATGATGGTGGGATGATGGGGGATGATGGTGGAATGATGGTGGGATGATGGTGGATGATGGTGGGATGATGGGGGATGATGGT
>NC_065525.1:46298563-46298719 GCF_006386435.1 Epinephelus moara | reverse complement strand
CTCCTCAGTTGCTCTTCCTGAGGTTTCTACCGTTTTTTCCCCGTTAAAGGGTTTTTTGGGGAGTTTTTCCTGATCAGCTGTGAGGGTCATAAGGACAGAGGGATGTCGTATGCTGTAAAGCCCTGTGAGGCAAACTGTGATTTGTGATATTGGGCT
>NC_065525.1:46271811-46298546 GCF_006386435.1 Epinephelus moara | reverse complement strand
CCGTTAAAGGGTTTTTTGGGGAGTTTTTCCTGATCAGCTGTGAGGGTCATAAGGACAGAGGGATGTCGTATGCTGTAAAGCCCTGTGAGGCAAACTGTGATTTGTGATATTGGGCTTTATAAATAAAATTGATTGATTGATTGATTGATTGATTGATTGATTGATTGATTGATGATGGTGGGATGATGGTTGGGATGATGGTTGGATTATGGGGGGATGATGAATTCTTCACACAGATGGTTTAAAGGTGTTACACACACACACACACACACACACACACACACACACACACACACACACACACACACACACACGTGTCAGATCAGTTTTAAATTGAAAGTTTCTGACATGTGGTATAATTAGAGGTGCTGATGGTGTTTGGACTCAGACAGCAGAGACATGATGATGTTCAACAATGATCGCCTGAACTTCACCACTTGTCCTGACAGCGGTATGAGAGGATGTCTCAGGATATTAAATGTCATTAGGATTCATCCCGAGGATGACGACCCCCTCACAGCAACATTTCATTCAAATACAGAAATTATTTTTGACAAAATCCAGTTAAAATCAAAGTGTTGGACAAATTAAAGTCATGAAGGAGTCTTAAAATGATTAGAGTTCATTATCTGATGAGATGTTTCAGTCTGGACTTGGACAGACAAACTGAGGGACAGAAAAACTGATGGACAGACAAACTGACAGACAGACAAACTGATGGACAGACAAACTGAGGAGGAGACAGGAATGATGGACAGAAATAATAACGACACGTGTGTCAGAGAGACAGTGTTGAACATTCAGAGTTTTCTGTGTGACAGGAGCAACAGGTGAAGATCTCCATCAGATCAGAGTGTGATGCAGCTCCGCAGTGTGTTCAGCAGCAACCTCCACCAGGCCGTGGTAACATGAGGGGCGGACAGGAAGGGGGGGACGGGCCCCACCTGGGTGCTGCAGGGGCCCAGGGGAGTGGAGACGCCCACATGTCGGAGGTGGGACACAGGAGAGGGGCCGGAGCTGAGGAGGGGGCTGGTGCTTGTGGTGGTGGTGGTGAGGAAGTGGTTGTGTTGGTAGGCGTCCGTGGGACCGTTGAGCCGCTGGAGCTGGGAGATTGCGTGCTGACGAGCGGAGGCCATCTTGGCCTGATGCCGGCGCAGCTGAATGAGGAGCAGGGTGAGCTCCTCAGGCTGTGGTGCACCACAGGATGTTAACACTGACCACACTTCAGTCAAACCATAAAAACTTCTGTATTCACTAACAGCTGACGGACAGATCGAACAGCAGATACATTTAGGAGGGTTAATGGTGTCGAGACAGAAGACTGAACTCACAGCGTCACGCCGGAGACAACGTCTGCAAATGTTCAGCAGCCGACCGGCCTGTGCCGACAAAAGACTGATCAAGATTCAATATCTACTAACATTTTGTTTTAGTGAGGAATGAACGCTGACTGATCTCTGTCAGCGTGAACACATCGTGAGACTGAACTCTGAAACAGCGAGAGGGAGTTACACATCACTTCCTGGGTCAGCCTGTTAAAGTTTCTGCTCCAAACAGAGACAAATGACATCCCTACCCACAGTAACACTCTGTCTAACATTAATATCTAAAATACAGTGAGGCTGTGTTTGATTAGTCAGACGTACCGTTTTCCCGTGGAGGCTGGGAGCACTGACTGTGTGTGTGATGTAACCAGACGCAGGCATTGACCGTCTCTCGATAGTAGCAGCCTGACAACACACAGACAACACAGTTAGTACACACACGAATACACACACACACACACACACACACACACACACACACACACTCAGTGGTGTTTAGAGACAGTAAACAGTCAGATTATGGACAGTGTCATCACCTCATCATTAAAGGCTCCTGCTCCTGTTTCAGAGGAGAAACTCTGTATTCTTTATCATTATTATTCAACACAGTATATTAAACAGCTCTGTATAGAGTGTGCCAGTAAACCCGGAACTCCGTTAGCGCTTTTAGCACTTCCGGTTCTCTCGTCTAAAAGTCAATACGTTTTTTGAATGGGATTTTGGTAAAATGCCTCAAATAAGGTCTGTGGTTAACAAAAGCTTAAGAGAGTTTCAGGTTTTGTTCTATGACATAAAACACGTCAGTAAATACCCTACTTGTGAATTTTGAAGCTTTTACGTGTCGTAAAAAAGGCGGTTGCTAACAAGTTGCTCAATACGACTACAAACCCTGTCGGGGACATCACCCCCGAACAGGCGAGAGTGCTGGCAGTCCGCCATTACAGTTTCTTATTTAGCTTAAAGATTTCCCCGTTATACAATGTTTTTAAAATAAAGCGGCCGAAATCAGTTGAAAGCTTAGTGGCGGTGACGTCAAGAGTCATGTGACCGTGGAGTAGTATTGTAGTCCGTTAAAGCCTAACGTTAGCTTTTTACTTCGTCATTTAAGCTTCAAATGCGGTATGAAAGGTGTTCATATGTGAAGATTATCTCGCTGAACAAAACCTGTAAGTATCATAAACTTGTGTTAGCCACAGAGCTTATTTTCTGACATAATCCAAAACTCAATGCAAAAATCACATTCACTTTCTCTTCCGGGAACCAGCGCGATGCTAAACTTCTGGGTTCTGACATCAGCCCTGGCACACTCTATATATGTATTTATACAACAGTTAGTTCCGACCGAGTAATCTGATTGGACGAGAGGCATTCCATGAGTGCTGATATAGAGTGTAACATCACTGGGACTTTAACAGTAAAATCACTCCGCTCACAGGTGTTATAAATATAAACAGAACCGTTAATTAACCAGCTGTCACACTCGCTACATTGACGCAAACTGACACTATAGCGTTACACCAAGAAGATGGATATTTTCCCCAAAATTACATTTGAATTAAATTCTGAGTGGTCGTCAGGACAGGACGAGGAAAAGGAAAGCCAGGACTCTTCTGTGCAGACCTCCAGGTGTGTTTGAATCCGGCCGTGCCAACATCCAGGTTTGAACTGGACGAAGTTACACAGCTGCAGATCAACAAAGTAGCTTGTGAGTTCCTGGTGTGTGTGCTGCGTTGCCTGGCAACAGACCGAGGGAACTTTTTTTTTTTTTTCGCGGAGCTACATAACATACTTAAATCATTTATTTCATCACCTTTTGTTAACATTTCCTTACTCAGCATTGCTGTTTAAGCTGTTGCTGACCTGTTGTATAAAAGCAATATCACACTGGAGGGAGTGACGTTGGACTGTATATCGTCACGGCTGTGATTGTCTTCTATGACCGAATCACAGCCGTGACGATATACAGTCCAACGTCACTCCCTCCAGTGTGATATTGCTTAAATATGTATGTACGTATATATGTATATATGCAGTTTACAGTGAGAGTTTGATGTGGACTAACTGCTGACATCACAGTTTCATTACCTCTGATAAACAAAAGTCTAACTGTCCCACTGAGGTTGTGTTTGGACACTCATGTGACCTCAGCGTGTCCAACATAAACTAAACCTGTGTGAGGACAGAACAGTTTACTGACGCTGCAGGACATCAAATAAAGACAAGACTTTAGTTTCACTTCGACGGGTCGTCTGTAACAAACATTATTTTACCTTGAGCAGCTGAGACTTGGTCCTGCGGGGGGACATGGTGAAGGGCATGTCCATCACTGACCTATCATCCACCGGCCTGACGGTCACCCTCTCCGCTGGCGTGTGCGGCCTCCGTGTGGGCGACAGGGTTCTGCTGCTGCCGGGTGGAGGCCCGGGTGGAGGGATGTCTGCAGCTGAAGGTGGGACTGACACACAGCGGGACGCTCCTTCAGACCGGGTTAATGACGAGGAGGGAGGCACGGTGGACTGGGGGCGGGGGCCAAATGGGTAGTCCGGGGCCGGAGTGTACAGCGGCGCCGTGGGGCTGCCGTGACGGAACTGGTGGCGCTGCTGCCACTCGTACAGTTGCCACACGGTGTTGGGCCCCGGGTCGGGGGTGAGGCGGAAGTGGCTGAGGCGGTCCTGGGCGTACTTGTACTCGCCAAGTCGGGCGGGTGTGGGGCTCTGGCGAGGAGTCTTTGGCAAGGTCTGATATGCATCTACAGAGGTGAACTTGTGCTGGGTCGGTGGCGTGCGTCTAGGGAGAGTGTTCTCTCTGGATGACGGGCTGAAACAGCAGGACACAAAAACACTCACAGGTCTCACGTCATAAACACAGAGTCAAAGTCAAGTCGAATCTTTTATCAGCGTCAGACCTCAAACTAAAGTCTGACTCAGGCCATGTGACCTGAGTCCCTGACCTTGACCCACCTCTGCGGCGCAGTCAGTGAAACATAATGTCAGTAATCTGATAGGACTTTGTATTTGGATATCAGACATGTGACAGTGACGTACCCTTTGTGCTCCGTCTTCTGCACTTTGACCCACTGCTCCACCTGCTCCAGAGCGCTTCTCCTGTGCACCTGTTTGTGTGTGTCAGCAGGGGGTGGGGCCGGCGCCCTCTGGTACGTCCCTGCTGCAATGCCATTGGGCTCAAGGATGGGGCTGGGCGTGGACATGAGGCCGTTCCTTGTACAGACGCTGGAGGGGAGAGTGGAGGCAGCTCGTGATGGCGCCCGGGAGGGAACCCTGGATACGGGCGCTGAGGCTGACACGTGGTCTAACTGCGGGAGGGCGGAGGATGCAGGGTTGGAGGGGAGGGATGTGTGTGTGTCCATTTCCAGGGTGGTACTGCCTATAGGGCGCTCCAGTGTGGCGGTGGCAGGAGAGTCTTTGTGGAAGCTGCAGCGTTCGTCTGTGTCGTGGTGGATGGGCTCCAGGAGGACCTCGTGGATGATGGGCTTCATGGCGTCGCAGTCGGAGGTCTTGTGGTGATTGATGTGGTTGGACTGAGGGACGGCCTGCTGCTGCAACATGTTGAATGTCTCCAACTTATCAGATGGTCTGTGGAGAGAAGACATGACACGGTCTGTCATTGTTTATACTGTGTGTGAGTTTGTCTCTAACACTGTGAGAGTTTGATTCCTGAGAGTGACGGCAGAGTGGTGGCAGACAGCGGTGAGGAGATGAATAATCAGACACACCTGAGAGCTGGAGGAGGAAACATTAACAGAAGCATCAGGGAGGAAACAGAGAGTAAAGTGATTCTGGTTATTCTCCTGTCTGACGCCAACTCCTTGAATATTTGTAAAAAACTCAAGTGTTACACAGGAGAACAGGAGGATAATTAACTCCAGCTGACAGATGATTCTTCTTCTTCAAACCTCTTGAAGGATTTCAGTGTTTTTAACTCGATAAGCACCAGTTCTGTTTCATTTGATCACTGCCTTGATATCACATGGATGTGTCCTTCATCCATCTCAGAGGTCTCTGTCTTTGCTCTGCTGAACTGAATTTAAACTCTGTGAACGTCACATAAAAGACAAACTTTTAAAATCAACACTAACTTTAAGAGCAAAGCTAAAAACACAGGACAGACGAGGAGAGGAACCCTGAGACCACAGCCAGGTGTTAAACTGGGTAATAAAATCCTGTCAGGTCTCTGAAGTTCAATCTCACACCACAGTTTATATTTAGGAGATGAATTAAACAGCCTCAGGCGTCGACAGCTGGGATCTGAAGATATTCAATATAAATGATTAGTTTGTCTCCGTCAGTCTGACTTTAAAGTTTGGATCTGTTGGCGTTTGAGGTCGTTTGAGGTTCAGTGTTAGAAAGATTATTTTGTAAATGCAGCACATTATAGTTATTAAAAATGAAATAAATAATTCAACTGTTTTAATTACTTCAGCAAAGTAATGTAACTTATTACACTTGATTATGGTTTGATTACTTTTCTAACAAATGTTTTAAACTGGGCAGTAGAGCTGACAAATGTCCAGAAATAGGCTCTGCCAGAGGAAGACATTCCTGCACGGGATGTTTGCTGTCGTCAGAGGTTCAGGTACTGGTACTGGTACTGGTATTGGTACTGGTACTGGTGTTCGTATTGGTATTGGTACTGGTACTGGTACTGGTATTGGTATTGGTACTGGTATTGGTACTGGTACTGGTGTTGGTATTGGTATTGGTACTGGTATTGGTATTGGTATTGGTACTGGTACTGGTGTTGGTATTGGTACTGGTACTGGTACTGGTGTTGGTACTGGTATTGGTATTGGTACTGGTATTGGTACTGGTACTGGTACTGGTACTGGTGTTGGTATTGGTACTGGTACTGGTGTTGGTATTGGTACTGGTACTGGTGTTGGTACTGGTATTGGTATTGGTACTGGTATTGGTACTGGTACTGGTGTTGGTACTGGTGTTGGTACTGGTACTGGTATTGGTATTGGTATTGGTATTGGTACTGGTATTGGTATTGGTATTGGTATTGGTACTGGTATTGGTACTGGTACTGGTGTTGGTATTGGTATTGGTACTGGTACTGGTATTGGTATTGGTTCTGGTATTGGTATTGGTACTGGTATTGGTACTGGTACTGGTGTTGGTATTGGTACTGGTATTGGTACTGGTGTTGGTGTTGGTATTGGTATTGGTACTGGTATTGGTATTGGCACTGGTACTGGTACTGGTACTGATACTGGTATTGGTATTGGTATTGGTACTGGTGTTGGTATTGGTATTGGTGTTGGTACTGGTACTGGTGTTGGTATTGGTATTGGTATTGGTACTGGTACTGGTATTGGTACTGGTATTGGTGTTGGTGTTGGTACTGGTACTGGTACTGGTGTTGGTACTGGTATTGGTATTGGTATTGGTACTGGTACTGGTATTGGTACTGGTATTGGTACTGGTACTGGTACTGGTATTGGTATTGGTATTGGTACTAGTACTGGTACTGGTATTGGTACTGGTACTGGTACTGATATTGGTACTGGTGTTGGTATTGGTACTGGTACTGGTACTGGTATTGGTGTTGGTATTGGTACTGGTACTGGTATTGGTGTTGGTACTGGTATTGGTACTGGTACTGGTGTTGGTATTGGTATTGGTACTGGTGTTGGTATTGGTATTGGTATTGGTAGTGGTACTGGTACTGGTACTGGTATTGGTATTGGTATTGGTATTGGTACTAGTACTGGTACTGGTATTGGTACTAGTATTGGTATTGGTATTGGTACAGGTATTGTAATTGGAATTGGTACTGGTACTGGTACTGGTATTGGTATTGGTATTGGTACTGGTATTGGTACTGGTACTGGTATTGGTAGTTTTTTAAGACAGCACCCAGCTGTGGTTTCAGCAGCCAGATAATAAAACACAGTCCATTAGAATGTCAGCTCAGGACTGTTTACATTAAAACTGGTTTTCAGGGATGATCACTATCAGCTGATCTCTGGTCAGGGGTCGTTCAAAACCTCTACAGTACTGTACAACATGTCTGGTACCAAACACAGACTGACAGAGGACAAACATTTAAAGATAGAGAGTGTGTGTGTTCAGTCAGGTCAACAGCTGTGTGATCCTAATGAGCTGCTTTAATCAACTTTATATCTCAATATAGAAACTCTCAGAGGACAGAAGTTCTGATTTATAAGTTACAGCTGTCAGACAGCAGGGGGAGCTCACGGTGTTCAGCTGACAGGTCAGTGTTTGACAGTAGGAACAGAAGAAGAGACGACCTCTGGAGGAACGTTGAGTTTGTTCAGTCTGTTTATTTAGTAACTGAACGTCATCCTCCTGCAGGACCTCCTGACTTCTGTGTGTGTGTGTGTGTGTGTGTGTGTAGCTGTACCTGATGAGCGTGTGTGTGTGGTTCTCCATCAGTGTGGCCTGGTTCATGGCCCTCAGCCAGGTGTTCATGTCCTCCTGGGTGTCGGCACTGAAGTAATACGTCCTCATCCCACTGTGCTCCGCCTGCGAGCCAATCACAGAGCTCTGCTTGTAAATGTACGAGCGCATACCAGTGTGGCTAGCCTATAGGAAGAGAGAGGAGGACAGGTCAGAGGGACAGAGACACCGTCCAGCTTCAGCTGAGGTCAGAGGGACAGAGACGCCATCCCACCAGCTTCAGCTGAGGTCAGAGGGACAGAGACACCGTCCAACCAGCTTCAGCTGAGGTCAGAGGGACAGAGACGCCGTCCATCTTCAGCTGAGGTCAGAAGGACAGAGACGCCATCCCACCAGCTTCAGCTGAGGTCAGAGGGACAGAGACACCGTCCAACCAGCTTCAGCTGAGGTCAGAGGGACAGAGACGCCGTCCATCTTCAGCTGAGGTCAGAAGGACAGAGACGCCATCCCACCAGCTTCAACTGAGGTCAGAGGGACAGAGACACCGTCCAACCAGCTTCAGCTGAGGTCAGAGGGACAGAGACGCCGTCTAGGTTCAGCTGAGGTCAGAGAGACAGAGACGCTGTCCCACCAGCTTCAGCTGAGGTCAGAGGGACAGAGACGCCGTCCAGGTTAAGCTGAGGTCAGAGAGACAGAGACGCTGTCCCACCAGCTTCAGCTGAGGTCAGAGAGACAGAGACGCCGTCTAGGTTCAGCTGAGGTCAGAAAGACAGAGACGCCGTCCCACCAGCTTCAGCTGAGGTCAGAGGGACAGAGACGCCATCCCACCAGCTTCAGCTGAGGTCAGAGGGACAGAGACGCCGTCCAACCAGCTTCAGCTGAGGTCAGAGAGACAGAGACACCGTCCAGGTTCAGCTGAGGTCAGAGAGACAGAGACACTGTCCCACCAGCTTCAGCTGAGGTCAGAGGGACAGAGACGCCATCCCACCAGCTTCAGCTGAGGTCAGAGGGACAGAGACGCCGTCCAACCAGCTTCAGCTGAGGTCAGAGAGACAGAGACACCGTCCAGGTTCAGCTGAGGTCAGAGAGACAGAGACGCTGTCCCACCAGCTTCAGCTGAGGTCAGAGGGACAGAGATGCCGTCCCACCAGCTTCAGCTGAGGTCAGAGGGACAGAGACGCCGTCCAACCAGCTTCAGCTGAGGTCAGAGAGACAGAGACGCCATCCAGGTTCAGCTGAGGTCAGAGGGACAGAGATGCCGTCCCACCAGCTTCAGCTGAGGTCAGAGAGACGAGGAGGAGACATGCTGTCCAACAAGAGAAACATCATCAGGCCAAACAGAGACAGCCAACGAAGGAAACCACACAGAGACTAGCCAGGTAACGACCAACGAAGCCACAGCTGTCGACCAATGAGAGGAGAGATAGATGAGGAAATGAGAGCGTCAGAGAGAAGGACGTCAGAGTGTCCTCACAAACCTGATTTGATTTTGACAGCTCACAGACCTACTGAGGACACATGACAGGTCAGAGGTCACAGTAACTTCATCATATCTTTACATTGATGCTCGCTTTGTTTCTCAGCAGAGGATCATTAGGTAAAAACAGGAAGTGACATCACTCCGAGTGAATCTGAGAAGCAGCTCTGTAAAGATGAGGTGTAAAATGAACGTGTGACAGACACAGTGATGGGGTGACTGTCCTCTGAGATTTAAGTGCTGAGCTGATGATGAACACGTTCACACCTCAGACTGTTAGTCAGTGATGTCACACGGCACTGCGACAGTCAGGAGCTCCGTTACATCATCAGAGCCAGATGTGAAGACGTAGCGTGCTGCAGAAGATCTGAAGAATCAGACTGAGCATTTCATACGTTTCATATGATGAGAGACGACACTCAGTGACCTGACAGGTCTGATCATATAAACTGGAGTCTGTGTTTCACTGTCGTCACTGACACATGATCTGATCTTATTATTAATGTTTAACATCAGACTGTGAATCATGATTTCATCACTTATTTTATTTTAAACGTCTCTGAAGCTCAGAGTGAAACATCGTCTGGATCAATGTCTGACTTCAGTTTGTCATTAAATCCACCAGCAGCACACGACACAGATAATCTGTTAAGACATAAATATATTCCTCGGCCTGCTCTGATGACATCTGCAAGAATCCAACACATCTGAACATCAACAGCCAATCAGAGCCAAGGACGCACCTGTCAGTCACTGCTGATGAACTGAGGTCAAACTGTTTCACAAAGCAGTGCTGATCAAACATCAATCAATATTCTGTAATTGAGGTGCTGTATTGAGGATGTATTTATGTAGTTCACAGCTCACACAAGCAGATGTCAGTGTGTACGGGTGGAACAGGAAGCTGAGCTGAGACAGACGGCAACTGTGAGCGGTGGTCGACAGGCTTCCTGTTACAGGACGGGAAAACAGCCCGCCAGCAGCGACAAGTCCGACGTGTTTTATTCTTCGAGTCGCTGCAAACATATGAGACAAAATGTGACAACACATTTCCTCCCTGTCACCATGTGAATAGGCGGAGCTCTCCTCCTCCTCCTCCTCCTCCTCCTTCCTACATTGATCAGAGCCAGAAGTTTTTATATTCAAGAGATGATTCTGTGTGTGTGGGAAGACGGAGCAGAGACACAGGCTTACCAGCCTCAGGAAAATGAAAACAGCATGTCTCTGGCTGCATGTCTGTCCACTGAGGACCTGACCATCAGCAGAGATGTTGGTCTCTCTGATTGTCCTGCTGTGTCTTGACACTCGTCTCACTGTCACATCTTTATTTGCTTCATCAGAATCAGAATCATGTTTAATCTCCCAGTATGTGTGCACACAGGAGGAATCTGACGAACATACAGAAGTGGAACATACAGAATATACAATATACAAAAAACTACATCAGATATAAAAATATATACAATGTACGAGGACGCAGTGTTGTTGTCCTGCCACTCTGTGACTATTAGGAGTTCATCAGAGCGACAGCCTGGGGGAAGAGGCCGTCTTTGTGATGGGTGGTTTTGGCGAACAGTGCTCTGTAGCGCCTACCGGTGGGGAAGAGCTTGTGTCCAGGTGTGAGGGGCCTACACTGATGTTTCCTGCCCGTTTCCTGACCCTTGACCTGTACAGGTCCTGGATGGAGGGAAGATCAGTCCCAATAATCCTCTCTGCACACCTGATTGTCCTTTTCAGTCTGTTCCTGTCCAGTTTGGTGACAGATCCAAACCAGACGGTGATGGATGTGCAGTTCATACTGTGATCAGATGGGACGTGATTCCTCAGCAGTTCCTGTCTGCAGCGTCAGACACACAGGAAACACCTCATGTACACACTGAGCGACCTGATGAATGATGCAGGCTGTCGTATCTCTGCTGCTATAAAGTCTGGGTAAGCTCCAGCTCACATGAACATTAACGCTGCTTTGTCCCTTCCAGGTTCCCCTACAGTCTGAAACCTGTCAGCCGTCCTCTGACAGTGCTGCTGTCTGGCTGCTGAAACAAACTCAGCTTATCTCACTGCAGCCTGCTGCTGCTGCTCTAAAAATAAAACGACCAACCATCCTTCCTTCACTCGTAGTCGATGCTGATCCTGGTTCATATTTAAACATCTGGGAGCCGATCGCTCCGCTCACGTGATTCGTCCACATTTTAATAACCTCTCTGATGATGCTTGTGTGGACGCTATATTTATTGGAATAATGTCTGTAGAGAAAAGTCTGAACTATTTAACTGTGTAAAGGAACAGGTTCTAAATAAAAGGACTTTTTTTTTAAAAATAAAAATAAACATGTTTCACTTTAGAGTTTGGTTTGTGTCAACTCCGTCAGAACCACTAAAAAGTCAACAATTTTAATTCTTCCAGTCCAAAAAGAATCTAAGGTCCTGGAATACATTGTAATAGTGTTTAGTTACACTGAAATGTAATAAAATACAATATATAAACTTGTGTTATGATTTCACACCATTCTGAATATCCACATTTCTTAATGTCTGCATTTTCAATCTTTGTTTTTAATCTTTATACCATAAAAACAATTTCCTTAGATAAATAAGACATATAGTCCATGAGCCAGACCACCGATCATAACAGAAAAGATGGGCAAATTCTTGCTGCTATTTTCTTTGTCCTATATATGTCTACATTATTTATTGACATGATAGCCATTGCAGACTGGTAGTTTAGTGATGGTTATCATGCACTGAATATATGGACCCCTATTGTGGAAACCCATTGACTGTGTATGGTGCATATTTGGTGCTATGGTGTTTGTGAACTACTTGTTGACTACTCAGGCTGTCTAAATCAATCCAATACATTCTTAAGATATTGAAGAACTGAAAAATGGTATTAATGGCTACCCAGATAAAATATGAGGCTGCTACAACCTTCTTTTTTAAAATTTTGCATAGGTGGAAATTACATTTTAATTTTTCTGTTCTGTATCTATTCACACCAGAGTAATTAGGTGATATTTACCTTCTTTTAGACACCAGATTTGAAGTCTCAAAAGTCTTACCTTTCACCACGTACCAGATTTATGGATGTAGCCCTTATAGTTCTGGAGATATACTCATTTTTATGTGTATATGGTGTTTCAGGCGGAATGTCCATAAAACATGAAAGGTTTATTTATATCAAGATCCCTGTGCCTATGGTAATAATAACCATATGATTCACCTGCAAGACTGATGGTTCTGAATTTAAGGAAAATGATAACATACTCATGAAACAAATAAACACTTTACTTTTGAAGCAATCATTTGAACAAAGAACTAGAAAAAAATAGACTACGATCCTTATGTCAAAAAATGTGGAGCACACTAGTACAGTATTTAGATTATTTCAAGGCCTGACTCAAGATCAGTCATCAGTTTCTGAGTCAGTCAGGTCTGTATCTGTGATAGTGCTGCACGATTAATCTAATCGCAATCGCAATCGCGATGTCAGGCTGTGTGATTACATAACTGCATAAAAGGCTGCAATTTGCGATTTAATGTAAATAAATGTTAACGTGTGTGCCTGTGAACGTGACTGCCTCTCCTACAGTGTGCAGAGTTTGTCGACATTACGCCCACAAGCTATCCTGGTGCGTGCAGCACGTATGGTCAGGTGACCACCCGGCGTGCAGCAGTGACCAACATAGCCGCTGTAGAAGAGCATGATTGAGCACGACCAAAAACAGACTGAGTTGGTGGTGAAAAAAACCCCCAACGTCTGTCATATGACGATACTTTGAGTTCAGGTATGGCGACGTTAAACAGAAAGACGTGCTGTGTAAAACTTCACGAGGTAAAGTCGCCACGTCCCGTGGCAACACGACCAATCTATGTCAACACTGGAGACAGCACAGAGGAAAGTACGAAGAATGCATGCGAGAGAAAGCCAAGCCAAGTAATGTTAGAGACAAAGAGACAACTGAAAACCGCCAGAGCCTCATAAAACAACAACAAAGCACAATTACGCAAATATTTGTAAGTGTCACGCCATACGACAAGACCTCAAAGAGACACGGGGAAATCACGGACTCCGTAACAAACTATATGATAACAAATGAAAAATTGAGCACAGTTTTGCTTGGGTTCGGCCCACCTGACATGCTGCTGTGTTGTGCAATTGTCTATTCACGTACTGGAATTTGTCATTTAAGTGACAATGCCTGAACGCAACACAGGCTCTGCTCCAACTGAGTGTGTGTACAGTGTCGTGCTGCGCTGCTGTGTGAGCAGCTGTTTGACTGTGCATAACAGCAGTCTGTTGATGGTCATTTACACACTGTTCATATGAAATAACTATGTCAGGTCAGGCCAGGGACGCCTATTATAATGTTAGGGGAAACACTGAATCAAGCAAGAAGACTCATGATACCATTTAGGCCTATTTATGATATTGTAATCGCAATCGCAATTGCAAATCGCGATATTGTCCACCAAAATCTCAATCGCACATTTTTCTCAAATTGTGCAGCACTAATCTGTCATCATCGTGTTAAGGTCATCCTCATGGGGTTGATTTGCACAGGTTGGTACATTTCAAGCCATTGCTCATGCACTGGCATTCCGGAAGCTTGCATCTACGACTGTAGTTGCAGGACAGCAGCTGCAGCACTGCCTCGGGCTGGAGATCCCCACATCCATTCCAGGGTGAGCTGACCTTCATCACTTCTGGCCCAGCCATGTTCAACTAGGCTTGGGACTTGCAGCTGTTGCTGGAGACTACCTCTCCAGATGCCAGCCTGGTAGCTGGCATGCATAGCATGCATAAAGAGGCAGTCCTCGCATGGTGGTAGCTGGCTAGATTCAAGCTTCCCACGCCATGCGCAGAAAAGTTGGTAGCGGGCTGTGTTGATGTCCTCTGTCGTCGCAGGTGCTGAGTACAATTTACATGTGAATGTTTGCAGCCTCTTGAACAGGTCAGGGGATACTTTCCAGGACTGCCCCAGCTCAAGGAACACTTGTTGGAAATGCTCTGATCTTGTGATAACCTTTAAGGCTCGGTGCTTACCACGGCCTGCGAAGGCACTCACAGTATTGCATCGGAGTGAATGCATGCATGCCACCCAGAGCATTACAGACACCATCTCCCAGCCTCTGACGTAGCTTGGTGATATCAAGATACCTAACCTGGTTCTTTGTTCAACATCTCTGGAATAAGGAACAGGAGAAATCAGCAGAGAATGCCAGGCAGAGCACCAGCACAGCAGTGTCATCAGCTGCTACTACAACAACACTGTAGCCTTCCATTGCAGCATGGGCTGCATACAAAATGATTCTTGTGTCAGCCTCCTCTTGGTTTGACTGCCCACTGATCCTTGGTGATGTGCAAGCAGCTTTCCTCACTGGCGATGTACAGCTGCTTGTCATTCAGCTTGTGTCTCAGCTTGGGTGTCTTCAACTCAGCCACCAAGAACTTTATGAGGTTTGTCTTGTTGGCTGAGCTCCTGAGAAACCTTCTCCATTGCTGAATCTGGTGACCTGGTGCAATGTTTCAGAACTGTATTCCTGTGGTGCACCCCCGATTCTCTCTCTCTGCATTCTTAATTGATTCCTCCCGATATACATCGAAGACCACATCAATCCTCTGGCTCCTTCATGTAGAATTTGATTCAGGACCGAGTCTGCAAGTTAAGAGAAGGTCTGCTCATTGCCCTTCATCTTCTGAACCAGACTCATCCCATCGATGATGGTAGCAGACAGCTCAGGGATGGTCTCCGCTGGTAAGACCTGCTTCTCCAGTTCCCTGGCCAGAGCGGCTTTGCCATTGCCATGGTCACTTGCCAATGGAGACGGGACTCTGAGAAAAACCAGCAAAGCCATTCTGGTTCTGATTTTAAACAGATTGAGGTGACAACAGATAACGAACAAACTATTTTTCTCTTTTATTGAACATAAATAACATAATAACAGCAAACATCCTGTAAATTACACTGTTTACAACAATCTTCAAAAACGGACTTCTGTGCAGGTCGCAGTTTGGCCATAACTAACACCATGTTCGAGCATAACACTACTAGTGGAAAACATTTCGGTTTTGGGAAAAATGCCATATATGAGACTTTAATCACCCACGCGTGGATGCTGCCGACCCACAGAAAAAGACCTGTTGAAAAATAAGCGGAGTGGTGAGTATCTAATAATCTCGCTGTGTCTACTACTATCGGGAGATAATCATCAGTGCCCCGGGCCCGGACACAACCCTTTAACTGGACCAGGAAGAGCAGAGGTAAAAGCTGGGTTTACCTGTGATGATTTATTCCCCGAGGGCTTCAACGCTGGTGCGCCGACGCCGTGTCGGTCAGTGGCGGAGGTATGGAGTCGGATAGCAGAGAAATGGTCACAACTTTTACCGGTTCGGGATTCCAGGATAAACTCTTTACATCAAGAGTCAGGATTGGAAGAGATGTGTCGCGACGCAGAAACAACAACACGAAAAAAAGGGGAGCTCCCAGGTGTGCCAGGTCTCAGACGTTAAAGCAACAACTTGGAAGCGGTAGCTCTGTGTTTGCTCGGAGTGGCCTTCATCTAATTCATCTACATATTCGCAGCCTAATTCCAAAGATTCATGAGATACGGCATTTCTGCCTTCAAAGTAAAGTAGCAATTCTGTCATTTTCAGAGACATGGCTGGATGCCTCTGTTGGTGATGCTGAAATTGAAATTGACAATTATACTGTGATACAGAGAGACAGAAATCGACAAGGAGGGGGAGTGTGCGCATTTGTCAGAGCAGATTTGGCATTTAATGTCAGAATGGACATAAATAATGACCACATTGAGGCAATATCGTTGGACATGTTACTCCCAAGAACTAAACCCATCTTAATCAGAGTCTGCTATCGTCCACCTGACCAACGCAACTTTTATGAACTGCTTGAGCAATCATGCAATAACTGTGTTGATTTCATGAAATCAGAAGTAATCATCACTGGAGATATGAATACGGACATTCACTCAAAGGACACTCAGATCTATAAAAACTATGTTAATTTTTGTCAGCTGTTTGGTTTACACCAGTTAATTTCTGATTTTACCAGGGTTACACCCACTACTCAAACTATTATTGATCTTATCCTTGTGACCAATCCATTGAACATCTGTCAAAGTGGAGTGATTGAATGCTGTCTGAGTGATCATTTTATTATCTATGCTAGTCGTAAAATTCAGAGAAATATTTTTAAAAGTCATAATACAATTACAATGAGATCTCTTAAAAACTATAGCCCTGCTGCTTTATGTGAGAACTTGATGGCTATAAATTGGACCGATTTAATGAAATGTAATGAGGTTGATAAAGCTTAGGATTTATTTAAGTCAAGTTTTCTACAGGCTGTGAATTGTATAGCTCCACTTAAAACTATTAGACTAAAGCAGCGTACAGAGCCATGGATGTCTAACGATATTTTAAAGGTCATTAGAGATAGAAACACAGTTTTTAAGGAATTTCCGTTAAACCGGAGCGATGCTTGTTTTGTCCAATATAAGAGCTTACGTAATGAAGCACAAAGACTTATAGAGAATGCAAAAAGATCCTTTTTTAAAGATAAAATATCTGAGCATCAAAATGAACCCAAAAAACTTTGGAAGGCACTAAAAGAACTTGGATATAGTAAAAGTACAAAAACTAAGACTGTCAAGTTTAGTTTGGAGGTGAATGGTAAAATCACCTGTGACAAAAAAGGTGGCTGATTATTTAAACACCTATTTCAGCTCAGTAGCCAAAAATCTGGTAGCAAAACTCCCTGGCCATTCGGGTGCATTTAATGAAGAGCAGGTGCAGAAGTATTATTCAGAACAAGGCATCCAGTCTGGATCCTTTTCCTTTAACAAAGTGAGTCCTATAAAGGTTGTAAGGAGACTTCAAGAACTTAATATTAGTAAAGCCACAGGCCTTGACAACATTCAAGCTAGGTTCCTTAAAGATGCAGCAGATATTATCGCCCCGGCTCTCACGCATATTATAAATTTGTATATAGAACAAGGTAGTTTTCCATCTGATTTTAAGACGGCCAGAGTTTTACCCCTTTCCAAGAAGGGCAGCAAGCTTGATGGGGGTAATTATAGACCTGTATCTATCCTATGTGTAGTGTCCAAAATTATGGAAAAAAATCATACATGAACAGATCGAAGAGTACCTACATAAAAATAAGATATTTTATCAGTTCCAGTCAGGCTTTAGAAAATTACACTCAACTGAGTCCTGCCTGTTGTTTTTGACTGATAAAATTAGAAAAGAACTTGATCAAGGAAAACTTTGTGGAATGGTTATGCTCGACCTGCAGAAGGCGTTCGACACAGTCGATCATGGCATTTTAACCCTATGGGCCCTAGGTGTTTTTGGGGTATTTTTACTGCCTTTACTTTTAAGCTCATATCACAGTCATTATAAAGGCTACATACACATGCTATATCTTGTTTTTTTCAGGACAATCTGGGCTAACCAGATGTGCCATCATTACATGTCCTTCTATGTGCCTTTCTGTGCGAGCCTGTATTCCTGAGTAATCCATCCAAGAGTAATGTGTGTGCAAAGCTGTATGAAAGCTCTGTTATACATAATTTTAGTGTAACTTTATCATTTTTTTCGCTGTGAAAACACTGGACTACCGACAAGTGCTTGGCCTTGTCGGAAAGTTACAATTCTGCTGTTTCGCGTGATATGCGTGGCTTCTCGCTATGACGCACGGTCGCAGAGAAAATCAATAGAGAAGAACAGGTGTGAATTTGGACGCACTATGCGTCGTTTGGGCCCATAGGGTTAAATTACAAATTAAGAGCTCTTGGTTTTAGTGACAGTGCTTTGAAGTGGGTAGATTCCTACCTTACTGACAGACACCCGAGGGTAGACATAAATGAAACGTTATCCATCCCAAAGGCTATGACATGTGGTGTCCCACAAGGGAGTGTTTTGGGTCCACTGTTGTTTTTAGCATACATTAATGATCTGAACTTGGCATGTGCATATGATTTATGTTTATATGCAGACGATGTGGCATTGCTGGTATCTCATAAGAATAAAGCAACTGTAGAAGATACACTAAGCGCGGAGATTCAAAAACGTAGCGGGGTGGCTCTCCGAAAATAGGCTTTCTCTTCACCTTGGAAAGACTGAGTCCATTCTCTTCGGAACTAGACCCAAATTGAGAATTTCACCCAATTTAGAGGTAAAATTTAGGCAGTCAGTAATTACGGCAAAAACAAAAGTTTACTACCTTGGATGTGTTATAGATAATATTTTGTCAGGAGATGATATGGCCATGAAAGCACACAAGATTACCAACAGAACAAAATTTCTGGCAAGAAATGCAAATATACTGGATTCAGCAAATTAAAAACCTTGGCTGGAGCATTAGCACTATGCCATTTTGACTATGCTGCCACCTTCTGGTACAGTGGCACTGCACAGTCTCTTAAAAACAAACTGCAGACTGCTCAAAACAAGTTAATTAGAGTTGTTTTGAAGCTGCATCCGCGCACTCATTTGGATTCAGTCCATTTCAAAACGATAAATTTCTTAAATGTGGAAAAAAGGGTGGTGCAGATTAAAATGTGCATTGCCCACAAAATAGCTTTTAAAAATGCACCTCCCTACCTTGCTGACCTTTTTAATCCAGTGAGAGCTACACACTCTCACAATACCAGAGGCAGCCAAACAAATTTTGTTCCCTTGAAATTTAAAACTACCTTTTCATACACTGCAGCTTGCCTGAGGTGTGATCTTCCCGTTTCTCTCAAATTAATCTCAAATGAGAGAAATTTTAAATTCAGATCAGTGTTTGCTAACAAGTTTCTCTGTTTCCTGTTTCCTGTCATGGAAACACGTCTTCATCTCTGACAGTGACTCCTGAGAGGTAAAATGTTTCTGTCAGAGGAGTCTGGTGACTGTGGGCGGGGCCAGCAGCAAAACCTATTTTAACACCCTGAAATTAAATCAACATCAGTTGAAGTGTCCACTGTCTTTACTGTAGTTTACTGTACTGTACTGTAGTTTACATTACTGTACTTTACTGTAGTTTACTGTACTGTAGTTTACATTACTGTACTTTACTGTACTGTACTACTGTACTTTACTTTACTGTACTGTAGTTTACTGTTCTTTACTGTAGTTTACTGTACTACTGTACTGTACTGTAGTTTACTGTTCTTTACTGTAGTTTACTGTAGTTTACTTTACCGTACTACTGTACTGTAGTTTACTGTTCTTTACTGTAGTTTACTTTACTGTACTACTGTACTGTACTGTAGTTTACTGTAGTTTACTTTACTGTACTGAGGTTTACTTTACTGTTCTTTACTGTAGTTTACTTTACTGTAGTTTACTGTACTTTACTGTACTGTAGTTTACTGTACTTTACTGTAGTCTACTTTACTGTACTTTACTGTACTGTAGTTTACTTTACTGTAGTCTACTTTACTGTACTGTAGTTTACTTTACTGTAGTTTACTGTAGTTTACTGTACTGTAGTTTACTTTACTGTACTACTGTACTGTACTGTAGTTTACTGTAGTTTACTTGACTGTACTGGGGTTTACTTTACTGTTCTTTACTGTAGTTTACTTTACTGTACTGAGGTTTACTTTACTGTAGTTTACTTTACTGTACTGTAGTTTACTTTACTGTACTGCTTTACTTTACTGTACTGTAGTTTACTTTACTGTAGTTTACTGTACTGCTGTACTTTACTGTACTGTAGTTTACTGTACTGTACTTTACTTCACTTTACTGCAGTTTACTTTACTATAGTTTACTGTACTGTAGTTTACTTCACTGTACTTTACTGTACTGTAGTTTACTTTACTGTACTACTGTACTTTACTGTACTTTACTGTACTGTAGTTGTAGGGATGTCGTATGTTGTAAAGCCCTGTGAGGCAAATTGTGATTTGTGATATTGGGCTTTATAAATAAAATTGATTGATTGATTGATTGATTGATAGTTTACTTCACTGTACTTTACTGTACTGCAGTTTACTTTACTGTACTTTACTGTACTGTAGTTTACTTTACTGTAGTTTACTTCAGAGTTCTTCAGAGCGGGTGCACACACAGTTTCAGCTGAGATAACTGAATCAGATGATGAGGAGATTAAATATTGTTTTGAGGTTGTTTGTTTTCTGTGAACTGTCAATCAATAAATTTAATCTGGGATGATTTATGATAAATGTCAGCATGATTTTAATTGACCTGTCTGTATGTGATGGTTTCATTTGATCCTGTGGAGCTCTCTGTAAACTCAGTGTGAACATGAAGGAATCACCGATCGTCCTTCTGATGTTTAATAATGATGATGACTGAGATTTTACCGGCATGATGGTTTGTAGAAATGTGATGAATTACTGTTGAGGATGCTGCAGTTATCTACAGTTGTGTGTACTGACAGCTGCTCTGGACTGTTGGAGAACCTTCTCCATGTGACACTGAGGTAAAATGACTCATTCGTCACTATATTTCTCACTGACAGGTCTGATGAAGGTTTAAAGGCACACATATCGATATGCTAACGCATGTTTTAGGGCTCATCTACATTATTCATGGTGACCTGTGGGGGGTGGAGATGAGGCTTGTGCCCGTGCACCACAGTGACTCAGGTTAATAAAACAGAATCTTCATAAATGTGACCAAAACAAAGCATCTGCACGTTTCTGTTTCTGAGTCATGAATGTACACAGAGTTTTATTTATCTGTCTCCTGGTGTGTTTGGAGCGAAGACCACGCCCCCAGTAAGCTCATCAGGCTTTGATGCCAAATTTTATAGTGGCCAAACAGTCGCACTGCAGTTTCCAGTCCGTCACCTGAAAGACTTTTTACCACTGACTCACATTATCAAAGAGACGTCTGTGAATCAGAGGAGATGATGACACGTTTCACCGTGTCAGGATTTGATCCTGTCAGTCCGACAACATCTGTTACGTGTCAGAGCCACAAACATTAAATCATCTTATTCCCATTCACGTCAGCGAAGCGCTTAACAGGAAGTTCACTGCTCAGCTGGTGGAAGACTGTAGTGCACCTGCTCTGTGGGCCTGATGATGATCATGTGGTCATGCGATTTAGGTTCATGAGCAACGTTCATAGGATTTAAAGGAGCTTCACTGCCAACGCTGTGTCCAGGTCTGTTAATACATCCACAGAGCCAGAAACAATGATGTCACAGCCCATGTGACCTCCAGCAGACCACACACACATTTAAAATCCCTGTCGATTACACACACGCACGCACACACACCCAGCAGCAACAGTGGTCGGTGGCTTAAAATAGCGCCGTGTGAGAGACTGCGGCGGTGTTTATCAGGAATGCTGAGTGTCTCATTCAGCGGTGAGAGCGCGACCTGAACACCTCCACACTGAATCCATCCAGCGTTCAGCCTCTTCTCTTTGTGCTGTGGCTCTGTGACTGTTGGGGGGGGGTCCTCATTATTTGTTTTCTCCACTTTATTGTTTAACAGAAAATATGTACAGTCCCTCTCTGCATATCTCTGTCCTCTGTTTCACCAGCCGTCCTTCCTCTCCTCCTCATATCACTTCCTGTCTTTGTTTAACAGCCTTAATCACTTCCTTCCTTCCTTTCCTTCTCTCCTTCAGCCTCTCCTCTCTCCAACAATCTGAACAATATCTCTCACCACTCAGAGAGGCCGCAATAGTGGCGGTCCTCCTCCCCGTGGACAAACACTCACTCACACACACACACACACACACACACACACACACACACACACACACACTTTGTCAGGGCGCTATATACAGACTCATTGTGCTGGTCCAGATAAGACTGAGCAGCTCCTGATAACGCTCATGCTCCTAGACGTTCAACTGAAGGAAATAAATACAACATGGACCACTGCCTGCGGGTGTGTCGGTTCAATTCCTGCCAGTTCTCAGAGAAACATTCAGAGGTTCTTTTTGTGTTAAGAAGGATCGTGTCAGGAACAGACGCAGAGTGAAACAGTTCCTCTGAGACACAGCCTCCATGTTCAGTCAGACATGTTTCTGCTCCTTGTGTGTGTAAGAGGTGTCGTGAGGTGACGTGAGCTCCAATAACAGAGTGAAGTTGTCTCCTCGCCATCAGAGCAGTGCATGCTGGGACAGGAGATGTGACAGATGGAGCAGACAACCAGAGCAGCACATAGATGAACGATAAGCCCCACACCACATCAGCCAAACACAAAGGTTCATACTGCCATAACCAGGACGGCGTGACACACAGAGAAACACATGACGGCCACGCCACGCTCAGAACATGCATCAGACCCATCAGAGGAATATACACACTGTGACATCATCAGCTGTATATTCCATCACACACACACCCACCACACACCAACAGCATATTAACGTGTGTCAGGTTCACATGTGGCACAGAGAGACAGGAAGTACCTATTGATGGGCGGGCTGTCACTGGGCGATGCTCACAGGGACAGCGGGCAGCCAGCCAATGGGAAGAAGAGAGGGAAGAGGACTGGGTAAATCGGGGGGGTGCCAAGGCTTGGAGGTTTCATTTGTGGCGTCGTATGACGTGTACGTGTACGTGTTGGTGGTGAATGACCGCATCACTCACACGTCACCACATCCATCATATAACACACACACACACACACACACACCATCAGACTCACTCTGTGGGTAACTGGTCCTACTGGTGTCAGGCTTGGTTCTTTGATGGGTTTAATGGGAGTTTGTGTTTTTTGTCAGAGTGATGTTTCACTGCAGCAGGACAGGTGACGTCCTATAGGTTTCACTTATTGATCTCCAGGTTTCTCATCATGTTGAACAGCAGCTGTGTTTCCTTCTGATCAGACATGCGTCTCTACACCGGCCTGAAAAACTGTTGGTTTGTTTACAACGTCTCCATGACAACATACACAGCTGATCGTAAACAGACGACAGGACGTGTGTCACAAACTGCAGTAAAAACCAAACTAAGATACGTCTCATGAATGTGCTGAAAACAAGACTTGTACTGAAACACAGATCACATCAACATCTGACATCAACATGACGTCATATCAGGAAACACTTGATCTCATAAAGGGTTAATTCAGACGATCAGAACAGAAGGTGTTGCTGTTTACATGACGCGTATCAGATTCACACTGTTGTCATATCTGCTTCACTGTGGAACATTAACGGCATATAATCATAGTCTGTGATCTGGATTAAGAAAGTTATGGACCACATCTGAGAACAAACTCTTGTCCAACATCAAGCAGCACTTCCTGTGATGTCATCCATCACACTGCAGTCTGAGCAGAGTTTACAGCTGGACACAGCTCGCTGGTGAGGGGCGGAGCCAAACACTGGTCGCAGTGGGAACCAGATCCAAGAACGTTTAATCCCCACAACTCTGCCCATGTTCCCTTCCTCTTAGTCCAGGACCCACTGAGTCCAGGTCCCACTGAGTCCAGGACCCACTGAGTCCAGGTCCCACTGAGTCCAGGTGCCACTGAGTCCCACTGAGTCCAGGACCCACTGAGTCCAGGACCCACTGAGTCCAGGGCCCACTGAGTCCCACTGAGTCCAGGATCCACTGAGTCAAGGTGCCACTGAGTCCCACTGAGTCCAGGACCCACTGAGTCCCACTGAGTCCAGGCCCCACTGAGTCCCACTGAGTCCAGGACCCACTGAGTCCCACTGAGTCCAGGACCCACTGAGTCCAGGACCCACTGAATCCAGGACCCACTGAGCCCAGGACCCACTGAATCCAGGACCCACTGAGTCCAGGTACCACTGAGTCCAGGACCCACTGAATCCAGGACCCACTGAGTCCAGGACCCACTGAATCCAGGACCCACTGAGTCCAGGTCCCATTGAGTCCAGGTCCCACTGAATCCAGGACTGAGGGCAGGCTGAGGGCGGGCTGAGGGTGGGCGGGGTCACCACTGTAGGAGGATGTGTGTTATTGACTGTCACAGATATTTCTGTAGTTCTGACATGATGACCTCGTTAATAAGGTCACAGTTTATAAAGGATGAAACATTTTCAATGAAAGGTGATACAAATAATAATGATCAGTTTGTTTCTGTGACGTTGTCTCTGCTGCTCTAACAGAGACGTCTGTTCAACACTGTGTGCACTTCTATAACTGATCAGGTATGTTCCACAGTGAGGCCCAGAGGGAACCATGTGGCGTGTCATCAAACCTGCTGGTCAACACACAGAGCCACAGGTGTTCTGGTCGTATTTCAGTCGGAGAGGAAGGTGAATTATTTCTAATGAAGGTCCCTGTTATCGACGATATAAACCAGCTGAAGGAAACTCTCAGAACAAGTGTCCGCAGATATTTGACTTCATCATATGAGCCGACAGTAGGAACAAAAACTTAGTATCTCAAATATTTTCTGGCGTCTTCTGAAGGAATAAATTCAGCCTGAAACGTCCTTGAGTCATCGATCATGTTCAACAGTCTCACATCACGTCTCAAGTGTGCCGACAACACACATTCTTTACATTGATTCCTCTCAGAAAATAATCTGTGTATGTCTCCGTCCCTTCATCACAGTCGGTACAAACGTTCTCGCTGCAGATAAGCTTTAAAGAAAATTTTTATATCACAGAGTCCACATGACGATTTAATATTCCTGCTCTACACACACACACACACAAACACACACACACACACACACACACACACACACACACACACGCCAGGTGTAGGACGGAGACAGACGTACCTTGAAGGCAAACTTTCGGCTGATGTGGTCCTCTGGTCCCACGGCTGAAATGACATAGCTGGGCAGAGGAATACTGCCGAGGACCGACTCCTCTCTGCTGTCTGCAGACAGACAGACAGACAGATGGTGGGAGGGACAGAGGGCGGAGACAGGGGGAGGGACAGAGGGATAATGAGGGTGAGGAAGGTGAGAAAAGGAACGAGACAGAGATATGGAAGAAAGAAAACAGACTCAGATTAAATATCACTCATCACCCACTGATGTCATATCACACACGCACGCACGCACGCACGCACGCACGCACGCACGCACGCACACGCACACACACACACACACACACACACACAGTCATATGGCGTCATTTACACCGTTGTGCTGTGCCAAACAGTAAATGACTGCTCTCTGGTGTCTCTGTGTCACTGAGCTAAAGCTGGCAGCCCATCCACGTTCCTGTGTCACATGTCTCGCACACACACACACACACACACACACACAGACTCACTCACTCACTCCTATATCTTTGAGGACCGTCAGTGACATCACGCAGTCTTTAACCTTTGACCTTTGACCTGAACTGGCCAATAGCCTCTCAGAGAACAGATGACTGGTACAAACAGAAAACATCAGCTGGTCCTCACAGAGATAGAAGAGACCTGACTGTGTCCTCATGACTTCACACATGTGAGTCTGCAGAGTGTCTGTCCTCCTGTGGACACTGAAACATCACACTGAGACATCACACTGAGACATCACACTGAGACATCACACTGTGACATCACACTGATACATCACACTGAGACATCACACTGATACATCACACTGTGACATCACACTGTGACATCACACTGGGACATCACACTGAGACATCACACTGAGACATCACACTGTGACATCACACTGAGACATCACACTGGGACATCATACTGGGACATCACACTGAGACATCACACTGGGACATCACACTGTGACATCACAATGTGACATCACACTGATACATCACACTGTGACATCACACTGAGACATCACACTGATACATCACACTGGGACATCACACTGATACATCACACTGAGTCATCACACTGAGACATCACACTGTGACATCACAATGTGACATCACACTGATACATCACACTGTGACATCACACTGAGACATCATACTGGGACATCACACTGTGACATCACACTGAGACATCACACTGTGATATCACACTGATACATCACATTGTGACATCACACTGAGACATCACACTGTGATATCACACTGATACATCACACTGTGACATCACACTGAGACATCACACTGAGACATCACACTGTGACATCACACTGAGACATCACACTGAGTCATCACACTGAGACATCACACTGTGACATCACACTGGGACATCACACTGAGACATCACACTGTGAAATTATATGAGTGCATGGACACCTGTGCACATGAGGGTGAGTATGTTTGTGTGTGTGTGTGTGTGTGTGTGTGTGTGTCTAAGGCCTCTCTGTGGATCAAAGGAGTACTTAGTTAAAAATAATTGAAGGACATTTGGAGGACACGTTCTCTGAATGGTGAGAAAGGTTATCTGCTGCGTCACTCCATCTCACTGTCTCACTCCACCCCACTCTGTCTCACTGTCTCACTCCACCTCACTCTGTCTCACTCCACCTCACTCTGTCTCACTGTCTCACTCCATGTCACTGTCTCACTCCACCTCACTCTGTCTCACTTCGTCTTACTCTGTCTCACTGTCTCACTCCACATCACTGTCTCACTGCCTCACTCTGTCTCACTGTATCTCACTCCACCTCACTCTGTCTCACTCCACATAACTCCCTCACTCTGTCT
>NC_065525.1:46266186-46271732 GCF_006386435.1 Epinephelus moara | reverse complement strand
CACTCCACATCACTGTCTCACTGCCTCACTCTGTCTCACTGTATCTCACTCCACCTCACTCTGTCTCACTCCACATAACTCCGGTTTACCCTGCCTTACCCTGTCTCACTCTACCCTCACTACATCTTACTGTCTCACTCTGCCTCACTTTGTCTCACTCCTTCTCACTGTCCCACTCAGTCTCACTGTCTCACTCATCTCACTCTCACTCAACCTCACTCCATCTCACTGTCTCACTCCATCTCACTTTGTCTCACTTTGTCTCACTCCGTCTCACGTCGTTTTACTCTGTCTCACTCCACATCACTCTGTCTCACTGTATCTCACTTCACCTCACTCTGTCCCACTCCACATAACTCCGTTTTACCCTGCCTTACCCTGTCTCACTCCACCCTCACTACATCTTACTGTCTCACTCTGCCTCACTTTGTCTCACTCCTTCTCACTGTCCCACTCAGTCTCACTGTCTAACTCCATCTCACTCTCACTCAACCTCACTCCATCTCACTGTCTCACTCCACCTCACTCTGTCTCACTCCGTCTCACTGTCTCACTCCACGTCACTGTCTCACTTTGTCTTACTCTGTCTCACTGTCTCACTCCACATCAATGTCTCACTGCCTCACTCTGTCTCACTGTATCTCACTCCACCTCACTCTGTCTCACTCCACATAACTCCGGTTTACCCTGCCTTACCCTGTCTCACTCTACCCTCACTACATCTTACTGTCTCACTCTGCCTCACTTTGTCTCACTCCTTCTCACTGTCCCACTCAGTCTCACTGTCTCACTCCATCTCACTCACACTCAACCTCACTCCATCTCACTGTCTCACTTTGTCTCACTGTCTCACTCCATCTCACTGTTTCACTCCATCTCACTTTGTCTCACCCCATCTCACTCCATCTCACCCTGTCTCACTGTGTCTCACTCTGTCTCTGAGCGGACCACAGAGGGACATGTTACAGAGTGTCCACAAAGCACAGGGATGTCTTTGTCTCCTCACAGTATTTGTCCCTCTGTTAGAGGGTCTCTCTGATTTGAACTGAGGGTTTAATAATTAATCATTTGTATTTTTCATATTTGATTTGAAACAATCATTTTCATCATTGATTAATCTGCAGATTTCCTCAGTAATTAGATCCAGTCCTCAGAGGACAGGACAGAGAAGAACGTCCACTGTGGTGTCTTCAAACTCTTGTGTTAACTGACCTCATGGTTTCTACAGCTAACTTTAGATTTAAGACTTTTTAAAGAAACTCCGGTCAGAGGTCATCAACCTGCTGACCTCAGGTGTTGTTTTGTGGGACGTGAAGACACAGAGACACAGCAGGGAGTTCAGAGTGAAATGTGTCCACATGTCTCAGGTCCAGTGGACGTCTCACAGAAGACACTCACCTTTGTAATAAAACAGACAGAAATCAGCCAGGACGAACCACTTCCTCTTCCAGAGACGCATCCCAGAGCTGTCCTGCAGAGACACAGAGGATAGACAGAGTCAGTGATGAAGGGATGAATGTTGAGACAGAGAGACACTCAGACTGGAGGATAGAGTGGACAGGTTGCTTAAATATAGAGGGATGGGGGTTAATGAGAAGATGAAGGGACAGTCAGAGACACGGACAGAGGACAGAAAGAGCAGTACTGAAGGTGAGTAGAGACAATCATGTGTCCTCGTTCAAAAACTTGTTGTCCCTGCTTTACTGTCTCCCCTACTGTCCCTCTACAGTCCCCCCTACTGTCCCTCTACAGTCCCCTCTGCTGTCCCCTCTACTGTCCGCTCTGCTGTCCCCTCTACTGTCCCCTCTGCTGTCCCCTCTGCTGTACCCTCTACTGTCCGCTCTGCTGTCCACTCTACTGTCCCCTCTGCTGTCCCCTCTGCTGTCCACTCTACTGTCCCCTCTGCTGTCCCCTCTGCTGTACCCTCTACTGTACCCTCTGCTGTCCGCTCTGCTGTACCCTCTACTGTACCCTCTGCTGTACCCTCTGCTGTACCCTCTGCTGTCCCCTCTACTGTACCCTCTGCTGTCCCCTCTGCTGTCCGCTCTGCTGTACCCTCTGCTGTACCCTCTGCTGTACCCTCTACTGTACCCTCTACTGTACCCTCTACTGTCCCCTCTGCTGTCCGCTCTGCTGTACCCTCTGCTGTACCCTCTGCTGTCTGCTCTGCAGTCCCCTCTACTGTACCCTCTACTGTACCCTCTGCTGTTCCCTCTGCTGTCCACTCTGCTGTACCCTCTACTGTCCCCTCTGCTGTTCCCTCTGCTGTCCCCTCTACTGTCCCCTCTGCTGTACCCTCTACTGTCCCCTCTGCTGTCCGCTCTGCTGTACCCTCTACTGTACCCTCTACTGTACCCTCTACTGTCCCCTCTGCTGTACCCTCTACTGTCCCCTCTGCTGTACCCTCTACTGTACCCTCTACTGTCCCCTCTACTGTCCCCTCTACTGTCCCCTCTGCTGTACCCTCTACTGTCCCCTCTGCTGTCCGCTCTGCTGTACCCTCTACTGTACCCTCTACTGTACCCTCTGCTGTCCCCTCTACTGTACCCTCTACTGTACCCTCTACTGTACCCTCTGCTGTTCCCTCTGCTGTCCGCTCTGCTGTACCCTCTACTGTACCCTCTACTGTACCCTCTACTGTCCCCTCTGCTGTCCACTCTGCTGTCCACTCTACTGTCCACTCTGCTGCCCGCTCTGTTGTCCGCTCTGCTGTACCCTCTACTGTACCCTCTGCTGTCCACTCTGCTGTCCACTCTGCTGTCCACTCTGCTGCCCACTCTGTTGTCCACTCTGTTGTCCACTCTGCTGTCTGCTCTGTCTCTCTCTTCTCTGGATGTAAACTGTGATGTCTGAAGAGCTGAGAAGATCCACCACACAGAGAGACAGACACACTGAGTCTCCAGAGCAACATGAATATCTGACTTCCTGTGACTGTGTTTGTGTATCTGTGTGTGTAGTTTTGTGTGTGTGTGTGTTGTCAAAACATGTTACAGGACACATCTGAAGAGAGTGGAGGACATGTTACAGGACATGTTACAGGGCACATCTGAAGAGAGTGGAGGACATGTTACAGGACACATCTGAAGAGAGTGGAAGACATGTTACAGAACATGTTACAGGACACATCTGAAGAGAGTGGAGGACATGTTAAAGGACACATCTGAAGTGAGTGGAAGATATGTTACAGAACATGTTACAGGACACATCTGAAGAGAGTGGGGGACATGTTACAGAACATGTTGCAGGACACATCTGAAGAGAGTGGAGGACATGTTAAAGGACATGTTACAGGACACATCTGAAGAGAGTGGAGGACATGTTACAGAACATGTTACAGGACATATCTGAAGAGAGTGGAGGACATGTTACAGAACATGTTACAGGACACATCTGAAGAAAGTGGAGGACATGTTACAGAACATGTTACAGGACACATCTGAAGAGAGTGGAGGACATGTTACAGAACATGTTGCAGGACACATCTGAAGAAAGTGGAGGACATGTTACAGAACATGTTGCAGGACACATCTGAAGAAAGTGGAAGACATGTTACAGAACATGTTACAGGACACATCTGAAGAGAGTGGAGGACATGTTAAAGGACATGTTACAGGACACATCTGAAGAGAGTGGAGGACATGTTATAGAACATGTTACAGGACACATCTGAAGAAAGTGGAGGACATGTTACAGAACATGTTACAGGACACATCTGAAGAGAGTGGACGATAGGGATGGGAATTGATAGGATTTTACTGATATCAATGCCATTAGCGATTCTGCTTATCGATCCAATTCTTTATCGATTCCTCCTGTAAACAGGTGAGTTACAGATCCGTCCTCTTCATGTTAATGATCTGAGGTTCACACAGTTTAGACTGTCCATCTGTCTGATGTCACAGCAGACCTCTGCACCTCCACATTTGGCTGTCAGGTGATGATTATTATTATAGACTTACTCAAAGCTCTGTTTCTATCTGAGGACAGTGTGTCAGAAAACAGCTGTCCAGTGAACACAGTCTGAGCGTGACATGATAATGTTATTATATATTAACTGTTATTATACACATATGATTATTGTCACATGTATACCATCAGATATTAATATATACTTTCAACATATTGTACCATAATAGCCAGAACTATAATTATAATGTTATTACTTTCATTAATGTTGTTGTAAGCTACTGTCATTACCGTCTGTCCTGCATNATTGTGATTTGTGATATTGGGCTTTATAAATAAAATTGATTGATTGATTGATTGATTGATAATGACTAATATGTGTGTGTGTTGGAGCGTGTCAGAGTATGTTTCAGTGTGTCCCCACCTGTTTGTAGAGCCATCCTCGAACCACCACCGGGACGTTAGGGTTCCTTTTAATGGCCTGTTCTCTCTTCCCAAAGCTGTGCAACCTCCCACTGGACCGAGAGCCCTGAAATACAAACACAGGTATATACAGGAACACATGATGGGATAATAATCATAACATTACATCATTATCAGTTTAATAACATCTGACCGATAAATGTTCAGGTGACTGAGAAACTATTGTTTAGTTTATACATGTTTAATTATCAGTTTATAATCTAATCTGCTCAGTCTGTGTGACCAGCTGCATCTCTGAGAGCTGATTGAGTCTGATTCATGAAGAACCAGAGATAATGTGTACAGAACCAAAGATAATGTGTACAGAACCAGAGATAATGTGTACTGAACCAAAGATAATGTGTACAGAACCAGAGATAATGTGTACTGAACCAAAGATAATCTGTACTGAACCAAAAATAAGCTGTACAGAAACAGAGATAATGTGTACTGAACCAAAAATAATCTGTACAGAACAAGAGATTATCTGTACCGAACCAGAGATAATCTGTACTGAACCAGAGATAATGTGTACTGAACCAGAGATAATCTGTACTGAACCAGAGATAACCTGTACTGAACCAGAGATAATGTGTACTGAACCAGAGATAATCTGTACAGAATGAGAGATAATGTGTACTGAACCAGAGAAAATCTGTACAGAACAACAGATAATCTGTATTGAACCAGAGAAAATCTGTACAGAACGAGAAATAATCTGTACAGAACCAGAGATAATCTGCACAGAACGAGAAATAATCTGTACTGAACCAGAGATAATCTGTACAGAATGAGAAATAATCTGTACTGAACCAGAGAAAATCTGTACAGAACAAGAAATAATCTGTACAGAACCAGAGATAATATGTACTGAACCAGAGAAAATCTGTACAGAACAAGAGATAATCTGCACTGAACCAGAGATAATCTGTACAGATCCAGAGATAATCTGTACTGAACCAGAGATAATCTGTACAGGTGCAACTGTATCCAGGTGTGATTGTATCAGGTGTGACTGTATCCAGGTGTGACTGTATCAGGTGCGACTGTATCAGGTGTGACTGTATCCAAGTTAGTCCATGTACACGTTTACACGTGTTACGGTCATGAAAAATTAGTACACGAAAAACTTTTTTTTTTGGGGGGGGGGGGGGGGGTTACTAATTTTTAACTAATTG